>NW_007577863.1:586790-605722 GCF_000690725.1 Stegastes partitus | reverse complement strand
TCTGCTCAGGTCTGTATAGAAACACTACCTTCATTCATGTGCATCATACAGCAGTGTGAGTGAGTACATCCCTCTGCAATACCACCTAAATGTCAAATAATTCACAGTCATATCACCTCTTAATACCTGCGTTACCTCTAAGATATACAGTAGGGTGTTTACTGTGACGTCAGATGAATGACAGTTTAGATTTAGTGCATGAACAACTCAGGTTCCACAGCAGGAAATCACTGCAGCAAAAGTCAGTTCATCTATGGGATTTAAAGCTTTTCTTTTTTCTGTACTTTGTAAGCGCAAAGATGCAGCGCCCCCTTCAGGAGACAATGAAAGTGAACATTTTGAGTGTCTTTTCTATCCCAGATGCTCATTTCACAAACTTGCAGCTGGGAGACTTTGCTGGGCGTCAGGACAGTGAACGGCACTGGAATTGTGGCGATTGGTTGTGATGTGGACACACTACACCAACACAGAGTCCGATCAGAGACTACGCCGGCAGTTACCCGAGAGAGAAGGAAGCACAAATGGTACGAATGTAAACAAAGGAGGAGGAAGAGAGCCGGGATCCATGCTAGGCTAAAGGCTAACCCCTCCAGACCAGCAGGATCCATGCTAGGCTAAAGGCTAACCCCTCCAGACCAGCAGGACCGTCCTCCTGCTCTCCAATGTCCACTCCCTCCACAACAAGCTGGACGAGCTACGTTTGCTGAGAGGAACCCTCAGAGAGTGGAGGGACTGCTGTGTGTCTGCTTTAACAGAAACATGGCTCCATGACAGCATCCCAGACGGACAGACAGCTGGAGGGGATGCAGACAGACAGACAGACAGACAGCAGCTCTGGGCAGCATCTGCAGCTTCATCATCGTCACACCATCGTGGTGTCTTTGTGTCCCTGAAGACCTACCAGGACCTGAAGAGGGTCACCATGTTCAACCAATGGGGGTGTGCATGGACACAGCGCCCCCTTCAGGAGACAGCGAGAGTGAACGTTTAGTGTCTCATCCCAGACGTTCATTCGGCAAAACTTAAATGATCCTGAAGAAGCGCTCTCTCATCCTGCCTGTACTACTGTGTATGTACAGCAACATGACAATAAACCTGATTTGATTTGATGTTCACCTTCATCTAGCAAGACAAGGAGAACACCAGTGGTGCACAAATTTCCGCCACGTTGTGGAGACAGTTTTCACTGCTGGTCTGTTTGTGCTGCTGTTCCGTTCTTTTCAAAATACCCCAAATGTGTTCTACTGGGTTCATGTCATGTCACTTGACCAGATCATAGTCTTTAGCTTTTTCCTCTTAAGAACCCCTTTTGTGATTTTATCCGTGTGCTTTGGATTGTTGTTGTGCCATAGTATTTTTCAGCTGGCAAGCTTCTGCTGACTGGACGTTTTTTTTGTCAGCCACTGTTTTGGTAGATCAACAGGCATTCATGATGCCATTTAGAAATGTCATCATCCCAAACCCTGTCGCACTCTGACAGCCCCATATTAGTACAGTCACATCTCTGTGTTACACGTTTTGTACTATGATTTTTTCCTCAGTCGTCCTGGCCAGGTTCATGCCGGACCCTCTGAGCTGAATAAATGTATTTTGGTCTCATCTGACTAAAGAATGTTCCACCAATAGTTATCAGTCCTTCAGCAAAGTTTAACGTGGCCATTTTGTGCCGAAGTGCTTTTTTCTTGGACACCGCTCACCAACATTATGTCTTCTGTAAATACTATTTCCACGGTGTCGTTTGCACCCATGCAGCTCAGTAACATCACAGTCCCACCTCTGTTCTACTGTCAGGACCATGCATTCACTGTGGTAGTCCTGGCCAGGTTCATGCCCAACATACTGGAGCCTATCTCAGCACAACAAATTAGTCTTGGTCTTGTCAAAGAATGTGAGCACAATATTATTTATCAGGCTTTGATAGATAGATAGTGCACGGTCCATGGCATTACTTCAGAAGGACTGGGGTCCTCAAACTAGACTATATGTTTTTAATTTTTAATAACAGAAAACAATCAAATAGTCAACTTAGAAATAATGCAGTTATTAACATGTGATACAGTTTTGAGACATTTGACATTTAAACCAGGCAGGACGTGGGTGCGGTGGGTCCCACTGTCGCCTCACAGCTGGAAGATCCTGGTTTTAATCTTGGCCTGGGGTCTTCATTTAACATTTATTTATTTCAATTGCTTTCAGTTATTGGATCCTGAAGAAACACTCTCTCATCCTGCCTGTACTACTGTGTATGTAAAGCAACATGACAACAAACCTGATTTGAGTTTTGATTTGATTCTGTTTGCATGTTCACCCCGTGCAGGTCTCTCCAGGTTCTCCGGCTTCCTCCCACACAGTCCAGAAACATGTTGAGGTTAATTGGTGATTCTAAATTGTCCGTAGGTGTGAATGTGAGTGTGTCTCTAAGTGTAGCCCTGTGATAGACTGGTGACTCTAGAGGATAAAGCGGTGCATAGACAATGGATGGATGGACATTTAATGGCTTGGCACAATGCTTTATTTATACTTTGAATTGTGTACTCACTTCTGTTGGATGCTGAGGTGCAGATGACCATCACACTGAGTTACATCATCCCTGTGACACCAGACAACATGATGGTAATGGTACCAAATTACCAGCAGCAGGATTCAGGACTTAACGTCTGAAATCTGTGCCTCCAGGGAAGCTGAACCGTAATAACACATGACAAATGTACGCCAGTGTTGGTGTGAATCCTCCCCATGTTTACCATACTTTACATTTGACCAGACTGTAATCTCCAAGTATTATCATCTACTGAAGGATTTTCAACAGCTTGAGTGAAATCAAAAAGTTCATCTCCGGTCTTTGTTTCTCTGAATGTGAAAATTCAATTATCTTAATTGGCCTGGATATTATACTGTGTAATGCAACGTAAGCATCAGTGTCTAAAACCTTCACAGGGCACTTTAGATGCTCCTCAGTCATCAGAGCAATATCTTTATGTTCTGTAATGTGTTACCTTGACATTCCAGATGGTTCTAAATTGAAATCCAGGTAATCAGTTGAAAGAGCCCATGAGGAAATATCTGCCGCTTTTCTTGAAGGCTGCTGACGGCAAAGTATAAATGAAGCATTGTTGTTTTTTTTTTCTTCTTTCTTTATTCCAAGCCTGACACATGACAGTACCAAAATAGAACATCCACTTAGTCCTCTGACAAGATGATTGTGTTTTAGAGACAAACAAAAAGATGGATTTGAAAAATGTTTGAAGATCTCATTTGAATGGAAAATTTCAACGCTGCAAACCAAAGCACTTGGGTTCAGGTTCTGTGAGCTCCGTTTCATCAGAACAAAACCGGAAACGGTGTTTGACAGGGAGCAGAGACAGCAAACTGAAGAAATGATTACACTTAAGATCAATCATGTATTATAGGCTGCAACATGCTCCGCCGCTTAGGCTAATGGACAGAAAACAGGTTGTTTCTGGTGGCTGGTTTGCAGCTAATGCCTTAAGCTAGATACTGAACCTTTGTTGCTTCAGCTAGCACGGTGGCCTATAAATAGATGTATGAAGCATTCGTAAACTTTCCCCAAATATCTCAACTACTGAGGAAACAATAAAAAAAAAACTACTAAAATGGGAGAAAAACACACCGTACTCACATGTAACACAATAAAACTGTATTACATTTGTGCTTAAAATTATTACAATTATAGTATTTACAAGTGTTGTCCTAAAAATAAACATCTCATGCTGGATGACACATAAAAAGAAATCATTGTACAATAGCAAGCAAAAATGAATATTTCTCTTATGTACACCAACAATTTACAAATTAAGGAAAGAGGTTTTTTTTTCCTTTTCAAGCTAAGAAATGGTGCCGAGTGCTGCTGCTGCTGCACACATTTGGATGCTGATGTTTATGCAACATGGTAAAAAAAGTTCATTTTTTTCCCTCTCTCAGTGGAAAAGGACACGACTCCTTTGCAGCAGGTAGCCGGTGTAATCAAGATGACCAGGTCGCAAGGTGACTGACCCGCTGCAGAGTGCAATTAAGTGAACCCAAGCCGTGATGAGAATTAATCAGCCGTCCTCAGCGTAAGCTAAAGCCATACTGAGAAATCAATAATTGGATTCAAGTATCAGCACGTCAAACAAACAATGCCAAATTTGGACAACAGATTATGCACTGAATGCTTATCAAATAAATATTGTACAAAAAGTAACCAAGCCCCACCATCCCCCACCCGATCCATCCCCACGCCCCTACAACCTTTACAAGAATTTTGTGAGAATTTCCCCGTATGTTTAATTAAGCTATGTGAAAACAAGGTTAGCAATAGAAAGGAATAGAAAGACCGTCTCCACCCACAGATACGCAGCTTTCCTACACAAAAACAGAGCCTGGAGTCGCAGTCCGAACCCAGACTGCACAAATACTACCCAAAGTGTTCTAATGTTCTGATTTCATGGAACGGACTCTTGCCACCCCGAGACAGATCCTGCACAGCCACGTGTTACTGGCATTAAATCTGACCCATAATGCTAAAAGCTGATTGATTTTTGCCCACTTGTGGGCAACAGAACAAGCCTAAAACTTTGGACATATGGTTCTATTCCCTAATTGAGTTATTGGCTAATGTTTTGCTTGTTTGCATCCCCAGCAGACCCTGATGAACACAAGACAACTGTATAGCTCTGATTTCATCTCCACCACTCTGCAAAAAGCATCTGACTCTTTAGGGGTTAAATGCTCCTCTTTCTTCACCAGCTAGATGCTAAATCTGTGTGAAGGCTGTTCGGTGTGAAGAAGGTCGGCGGCTAAAAAGCTAAAAAAATCCTGTCAGTAGTTGTCTCTCTTCATCACTACTAGCCATTCACAAAGTCATTTCATCTGCCTTAATGTGTCAACATATCTAAAATGCATTAAGAGCACGCTTACTCTGTCTTTTTGTGAGCCTTAAAACACCCAATTACAATTGGTGCTGCCAGGCATGATGATATGAACCACTTGGCTCGGGGGCAACAGGACAGCGGCTCTGGTGGTTGTACGTGACGTGTTCTCAGATACATTTTAAATAGTGATGGTGAGAGAGTTCATTCATTCAGACAGACAGCACAGATTATTTCACAACCACTAATTGTTTGTTTGATATGGAATAAAACAGTTTGAGTTAAAAGCACGATGACACTCATGTGATCCATTTTTCAATCGTAAGCTTCTGAAAGAACGATGACCAGGCAAAGCCCTGCAAGACTGCTCACACACACTCACACACACACACTCACACACACACACACACACACACACACTCACACACTCTCTCTCACACACACACACACACACACACACAGCAGCCAGTCATCCAAAAGCATTATTTTTGCCACTTTTCATTTTAAATTTGCTGTATTTTTTTTTTTTTTTTTAATCTGATATAATGTAAAAATGTCTTTATCTCAAAATTACATTGACTGACAAAACCTCAGTGTATTTTAGATTCAAGTTTAAGCTGTTGAACTTTGCTGCCAGGTGGGACGCTGTCTGTCTTTGCCAGATAAGATGAGAGAAGTCTGCTTTTGGGAGAGTTTTTTTTTTTTTTTCTTTTTCTTTTTTTCCAACAACCAGGATCAACTGTCAGTTAGAAATTGCTCTGAGGTCAGTGTTTGTTGGTGGAAAGAGGCAACATCTGTCAGTCACAAACAAAGAAATGTACAAACATGTTTTTCATACTTGTAATTTGTTGTAGGCTTCCAGGGGTTTCCCTGCCACTTTGTCTCTATGGCTATTCTGTACAGCAGTGTGACCCCTCTCTGGGGGGCATTCTTAGTTATGTACATGTGGGGGACAAGAGCTGGGCAGGAGGCAATAGTGCTTTTTGTTTTGTGATTGCAAGCTCTCCTTCAGTCTCTCTCTTCTTCCCAATCCTCCTTATCCTCCTCATTCTTCATGTTGGACTGTGAGGGTCAGCGGACCTGGGGAGCGTAGCCCTCCTTCATCAGTCCCTCCTCATAGTCCGTCTGGCACAGAATCATGTTGTTCTTCAGGAAAAACTTGTCTCCCACACAAAACCTGCAACACACAAAAGAGACAGAAGAGGGTGTTTACATCACAGCTAGAATGTCATCATTACAGCTGGGCTTTAGGCTACAAGACCAAACCGGCTGCTAATTTCCTGTAACCTTGGTCCCAAACCCTGGGGTTGAATTATCTAAGTTTCAGCCCAAGGTTCAGTTCCACCAGCAACGCTTATATAAAAAACCCACCACCTCAGCAGCCATCCTGCTCGGGGAGGAAGGGGTGCATGGTTACGCGTGACCTTTCAGTCCAGTGGTAAGAGGAGATTATGTTGAACGCGTAAGAGGCGGTTACTCTCGTTGTTCTGTCCCGAGGGTCGCTTATCTCCCGCAATGTGTAGGTTGGACAAGGGCAGCAAGCAGCAGTGCCAGTGTTTACCGAAGGGGAGGCGGAGCTGGGGTGGAGGGGGGGATGGGAGGGGAACAGTGAGCATTGCCTCTGTTTGACTTCCCTGGATGTTAAGACTGCTGAGTCCAGATCTGGAAGCTGTTCACACAGAGTGGAGCTCAGGTAGCTGATGAGGTCACTCTGGTAGCAGCATTTATTCACGGCTGCGAGGCAAATTGAAAGCATGATTTGTTGCATTCATCTGGGACCAATTAGAAGGATTCAAAATACCGTAGGTAGGTACCGGCACAAACAACTCAGAAATAAAGACGTGTTTCAGAGGCTGATCAAATTTAAGCCAATTACCTGCCCAGTACATACAGTACATAAGTCTGAGGTAACATCTCGCCAACCTTCACTGAACTGGGAACCAATAAAGTCAGGCCTTTTTTTTTTTTCAGAGAAGCTCATGAAAATCTCATCAGGACATACTATCACAACTCCATCCATGAATGTCCTGGTCAAATAAATCAGCGGTCCCCAACCACCGGGCCAAGGACCGGTACCAGGCCGTGGGTCATTTGGTAACGGGCCGCACAGAAAGAATAAAAAGGTTTTATTGGTTTATTTTATTTTCACCGGCGTCTGCAGGGTGTTTTATTTTGAAAAATGACTAGCTCGTCTCCATCCTCTTCCGCCTGTTGTTGTTTCTGAACTTGACAAACGTCTCTGGTGAGCTTCTTAGAAAAGAGGGAGAGACTCGATGCCGAGACAGAAGAAAAGTGAAAACATATTTAGCAATAAAAAGTAATTCTATTTGTTTATGACACCTTTTTAATAGAATTTTGTTTTACTATTATGTGCACAATGACCGGTCCGTACGAAACTGTCTTGCTTGAAACAGTATGACAGGAAAATAAACCCCCAAAAAACAGACTAAACACATTATATAAGCATCATATTTAGTCAGTTTTATTTAAGTTACCACAGTCATGGCTGTGTCCTCTCCAAAATGTCAACATTGGAAAAAAAAGAAACTGTTGCAGAGTCAAAATTGAAAATCAGTAAATGTAGCAGGCGTGTAGCCAGGATCTAACAAGTGAGGTCACACTTTGGTCTTCACACTGTAGGGAATTCAAGAGAATGATTTTGAAAAAGTAAAACCCTAAATGTGTCCATCCATTTTCTATTCATCTCTTTATTCTCTGCAGAGTCACGGGGGGATGGATCCCAGCTGACTTAGGGCCAAGGAAGGGGACACCCTGGACAGGTCTCAGGGCAAAACCTAAACCACTGGATTGTATTTTAGTTTTCACTGTTTTGTCTAAAGACTGCTAAATTCAGAAATGACCCTGGAGTCCTGAGCTTGTGGTTTTCTTTCCTTAAATGTAGAGTATGATATCATAAACCTCAACACTGGATTTTTCTATTTATATATTTTTTAGAAAGCCTTTTATTGCCAAGTGAGCTCCCACACAAAAGGACTTTGGCGTAGTGAATGAAACTGTGGTACACAACAATAACAAGACATGGCATAAATATAGAAATCTAGATCTAAGAGTTTCTAAATAAAAGAACAGTATAAAAGTACTATGTGAATAAAAAGTACTGTGAAAAGAGACAAACTTGTCTAAACCAAGTAATACATCAGGAAACAGTTTAACGTACAATATTGCAGATTAAACTGAGGAAATGTTGTTTATGTTTATGTATGTTTTCCCAATACATCATTGTTCATACATATTTGTTGTGGTTAATATCTGGATGTTTGGGCACCTTTGTTAGGGAACCGGAATATGATTAAAAAGAGACAGGTGCATTTCAAACTAAAAGCTTCTCTGTCTGTCTACGCCGACACCACTTCAGCTTTATTCATTTATTTACATCTTGTCTCCAGTAGTTGTTCTTTCTCTCTCCCTCTAAATTCTCCTTCACTCCGCTCTCTGCTCACAGTTGTCATCCTTGCTTTCCGCTTATGGCCAAACTGTTTCTGCTTTGTGAAATGTCAACAGCATATGTGGCGTCTCTGCACCAGTTATGAGGCGGGTATCACACTGGGACCATCACGGGCATCTCAAACTAAACACCTCGTGTTGTCCTTACCACTATTTTTTTAAAAGGAAGTGCAGAGCAAGTCTGGTACATTTAATTGTTATTTGTTGGTCTTCCTGACAGGAAGACCACAAGCAGTATGGGTCGGCAGCAACACATCCAGGACCATCACAGTGAACATAGGGACCCCCCAAGTATGTGTACTAAGCCTCCTCTACTTCACTCTGCTGACCCACGACTGCACACTGAGTTCCAGCTCCAACCGCTTCATCAAGTTTGCGGACGACACGACTGTCGTGGGTCACATCAGCAACAGCGATGAGACTAACTACAGGAGCGAGGTGAGCCACCTGGCCATGTGGTGCAGAGACAACAAGCTCTCTCTGAATGTGGATAACATGAAAAAGATTGTTGTGGACTTCAGGAGAGCGCACACCCAGCATGCTGCTCTGACCATCGATGGTGCTGCTGGAGAGAGGGTGAGCAGCACCAAGTTCCTGGGTGTGCACATCACAGAGGACCTCTCCTGGACTGACACCACATCACTGGCCAGGAAGGCTCAACAATGTCTGTGGTTCCTGGAGCCAGAGCGCCAGCCCCCCATCAGGTGCACCTTTTACAGAAGCACTGAGTCCTGCAGAAAGAGCCTCCAGCGCATAGCGAGAGCAACTGAGAAGATGTTGGTGCCTCTCTCCTCTCACTCGAGGACATTCTAACATCCATCTGGCCCATAAAGCCCTCCATATTCCAGGTGAACCCACCTATCTATCTTCAGTCTGCTGCCATCAGGGAGGAGACAGTGGAGTCTCTGGGCCAGGACCAGCAGACTGAAGGACAGCTTCATCCACCAGGAAGCTGTCAGGAGGCTGAACTCCCTTCCTGCTCTGCCCCCCCTACCATGCCACTTTACTTGAAATTGCACATTATTGCTTATTGTTGTTTATGGTCAGAATTGCATTTTATGTTTTTTGTCTATATCCCACTTATAGCTATATTCTACTTTTTTCTGTTTTTTTCTTTTTTAAAACTTTTTGTTGTTGTTCATTTTTCACTGTGGGAGTATGGCAATTTCACTTCTCTGTATGTTGTACATATGGCAAAACTGACAATAAAGCTAACGACTTGACTTAAACATGTAATCTGTATTACTAACTTAGGTACAGGTGTTACCTTTGTTACTTATTTGTAACACATAAAAGTGAAAATTCTTATCATAGGGTCTAACGACGGCTCAACCTTCATAACAGATCCAGTGTTAAATCGCATGTTATCACAAGTGCTGTACTTATATCATTATGGTGTGCAATCTTATCCACCAGTCAGCAAGTTAGCCCTGCTTCTGTCTTCCTCTTTGTCTGCACTGCCTTCACTTTCCTCCTTCTACCTTTGCTTTACTTAGAGGTGACTGTGAATAATGAGCCTTTGGAGACCTCTTGATGTGGGAGGAAGAGAAAAAAAAAAAGGCTTCCACAGGCACACACTTAAAAGATGTATTGCAATGCAAACTATTTGCCTCGGAGGCCCACGTTAAGTCAGATATTCATTTTCCACTCAAATAAACAGGAATTTTCAAAGACAGAAAATACTCTCAGCTGCACCTGATGTAATTACTGTCAAGATGCATGCAGGTTCAGAAACACTTGGCCCTACGACACTGATGTCTAATTGTAACAGCATGTTGTAAATCTTTACTGGCAGATTGCTGCTGGGCAATCAGACTGCAGCCGTACAAGGACCTGCTACAGATGAGTTCTGTTTGGGGCATGTGATGTAGAGAATATAATTCCACATGTAGAGAAGGAGAATTTCTTTTTTTTTTTTTTTTAGTTT
Organism: Stegastes partitus; assembly: GCF_000690725.1. Taxonomy (NCBI): domain Eukaryota; kingdom Metazoa; phylum Chordata; class Actinopteri; family Pomacentridae; genus Stegastes; species Stegastes partitus. The sequence goes on along the minus strand of NW_007577863.1, from coordinate 595,459 downwards.
CTCTCCATCTTTGGTGCCAAATGCACCAAAGCAACAGATATTTCAGACAATGTTGCAGCCATCCTATCAGCTGTGTCTCTCCCCTTCCAGTTCAACATCAGTACAAACTCTGCAGAAGAGCCGGTGACAAGAGACAGTCGTGGATGATACAGCTGCCATCTTACATTAAAGCTAAGTTGTAGATCTGTGTTAGGTTATTGCGTTGTAAGTGATTTTAAGCACAAGGAGTCACGACATCACTAAACTCCCAAAAGCACTTACTTTATGATCACACTTGGATAAACGCTGCTATCTCACTTTCTGATGTTACCAAGCTGTGGCTTATTTTAAATGCAGCCTCACATTTCACATCTAGATGTCAAACCATAGACTGTATAAAAGATGGACGTAGCAACCGGCCCTGAAAAATGAAGCCAACCTGGAAGTGTCAGAAACCTGCAATATCACTACGTCCACTAGCTGCTGGCTCCACAAAGCCCTGGCTCCCATAGACTGGAACTGGAAAAGAAGTGATCACAGATCACCAAATACTGCATTCCTACAGCTCAGGATTTTGTTCTTATTAGTTTTCATGGTCAAATCCAGAGATCAGGTGGTCAATCTGAAAATAAATCAATACTGAATTTTTAAAAAATCGTTAACATTTTGCGGGGCAAGGGGCGTGGCTGGCTTGATTGACAGTTGGCAGCGACGTTGGGGGGGAGGCGAGCAGAAGCCGGTAAATGTGGGCGGGCAGAGAGGGCCCGCCTCTCAATCCGTCTGACCAATCACTGCTCCTATGGCTCCGCCCCCCTCCGACGATTTTTGCGTCACTGGCTCCAAAAATCCAAGATGTCAACCAGGAAGTAGCAAAACCCTGGCTTCATTTTCTCAGTGCAGAAACCAGCGGGTGACGTCACGGTAGCTACGTCCATCTTTTATACAGTCTATGTGTCGTACTTAAAATGACAGTTTGTCAAGGCTAATCTATTATAAACGTTCTTTCAAAAACAAGCCCCTATTGAGTAACTTAAAAAAAAAAAACCACTTCATTCTTAAAGTACATGTCCTCTGACGGTGCACAGCGTACATTGGATCTTTAAAATTTTGACATTTTTATGAAGAACTGTTGTATCATCCCTACTGACAGACAAAATTGGGCTTTTTATAGAATATTTGTCATTTATACATTAGATTTTTTCCCCCTCATCGACTATCGAGACTCAGAAAGTTGAATGTTTTCTGGAGAAAGATGGCTGCATAGCCTTGTATTTCCCAACACCAAGCATCACAAAGTGACAACTGTGTCCCTTATTGCCTATTAGGGCATCTGTCTAACAAGTCTAATTGATGACATACAAGGCACCAGTGGCTGAGCTTAGTTGTGCTGAACCCAATTGGTGTCAGTCTCTCCTTCAAAAGCTCCAGTGTAGAGCCTCCTCTATTATCAGCGCTGACCTTCCACTGCACTGTCACCCATCCTGCTCTCCACTGCTCCCCTCTGCTCTAACCTTCCTCCAGCCTCCCTAGACTGTGGCCTCCAGCTCATCAGGGGGAAATTGGGCCAGCACTGGCTAGATGATGAGGCTGGACGACAGCCCCATCGATTAGCTGTCCCCCAGGGCTGATCTGTGGCTAACTGCTTGCTGGATGGAATCTCATATCTCCCTCTTTATTCTTAACACCCCCACCCTCAGCAACATAACGTCTCTCCTCAGAGCCAGCCCCTGATCTCTTCTGCTGTAAGACCGCCGTACTGCTTCCTTTCCTAACACAGGTAGGAAAAATAATAGGTCTGGCTGGCTAGGAAGGTCACAATGACAGATTTATGTCCAGTTTATAAGAGTAAGGCCACATTGGGTACAGACATGACAGATCAGATCCAATGTAAGATCCTATATTTTTACTGATACACCACGGACAGAAACTATTCTCTCCCCTCAGCTTGAAACCATTTCAAAGTCTTGCACAAAGTAAGGAAAAGGGGAAAAGGGAAGGCAAAAATAGGTTTTTGCTTTGTAAAATAAATGTTGAAGCTTTTTCCCCTGTTTTTTTTATTCTTGGGGCAGCTTCAGCTCCGAGTGTTTCTTCAGTGGAAACAAGAGGTCGCTGCCATTTTTATAGTGATGATGACAAACGGCAAGGAAGTGGTCACAGGTCACAATTGCAGTGACATGTCCTGTCTTAGCAAACGGGCCAGTCTCTCCATCTCTGCTCTGCACTAATAGGCCCGTCACTTAAGCAAGGCCCCTTAATAGCTGAACATGGCAATGACCATTAGTGTCCTGCCGAGAGTCCCTGATGAAATCAGAATAATCACTGGCTTTGAGTTCCCGTTCTAAACTGTGGAACACAGTGGAGTGGACCTACCTACAGAAACTGATGCAACTGATGCCGTGAATAGATGCATGAGTGGGTATGTGTGTGCACGGCTCTATGCTCATATGTGATTGTAGCAATTTAACCTTCAAACTGCGACATGGGCTGTGGCTGACCCGCAAGAGTGATGGATAATTACACTGCATGACCCCTGCTGACCTCGCAATTGCCTGCTCTGTTTATCAGATTTCACATTTTCTGACGGCATTCCACAGAGAAATCTCTGGGCCATTTGCGAGATGGATTAGATTGCTTTATTGAGGGGCCCATGGGGCGAGGGCTTGATGGGAGCTTTCATGTTTGTTTGATGAAAGGGGACAAAGCTGGTGTAGATGAACAAGGGGACAGATTGGTATGCCAGACAAAGAGCAGGAGCTCATTTCCAGGTCAGCCACAACAAGATGCAAAAAAAAAACGGTTCAGGGAATCCTAACTGAGATTTCAGGGCAGATCTCAAGCAGTGGCTGGGAAAATGTGCAAAAGGTCCTCGTATTAATTAGGATATACCTGTAAATGTTGAGATAATCATTTAGGTGGGACTCATTTATTAATTCTGAGGTCATAACAAACAACAAATTAAAGCTTGAGCTTGTTTTAGGGCGGTCATGTTTAAACACAGGGATATCTCCCCCAACAGAAAACAAAAAGTCTGACCTGAGGAACAGCTTCAGTTAAGGCCAGTGCTGGACCATAAATCTTGGCCAGTCTGTGGTGAAATTGTGATGGGCATCTGAATTGTGCTTGCAAAGCCACAGTGGACAACGTGAAACACACTAACGTTGATTTTATTCAACAGTTCATCAGCTGCCCTAATGTAAAAAGAAAGATTTGCTCATGCTTAAATGGGTTTTAATGTGGGAGACCAGAGTGAGGCTGCCTGAGCCCGGCTGATGAAGATTACCTGACTTCTTCCATTAGGAGAGGCCGTGTAGTGCAGCCAGTTGAGGTGGCAAGACAATAACTGAGTGCTAATTGTGCGTAACCAGGCCCTTTGCCTTTCACACTGCTCAGTGTGTCTGCTTTGTGTGTGTGTGCTGGTACTATTCTCTATGTGTGTGTGCGACAGATGATTGAGTTTTGGGAAAAAAGGTGAGAAAGCACAAGAACCCAGCCAGCAGGTAATCTTATAAACCTTCACCTAAGTTTTTCTGTTTGATGGTGTTTGTGGTAACCTTTAACAACCTTTGACAACATTTGGTTTTGTTCATTAGCTGCAAGAATGTTCAAAGACAGCCTCCAAAGGTTTTTGATTAATATGACAACTGTTGTGGAACATAAATCCTACAAAGTTCCCCAGAATTTTTCTGAGGTCCAGGGTGTGCAGGGCAACAGGCCGTTATGTAGTTTTTGAACAAAGCACTTGAAGGATCCTGACTAGAGTCTGAAACCCAACTTCTGATGGCGTTTTAGTGGATTAGTTGTGTGGACACAAAAGTCCTGTCAGTTGTCTGGTATAAAACTATTTCCATCACACGAGGGTGCAGCCAGGTACATCCTACAAGAGGCTATGGAGGCTGACGTTTTCGCACCACATATGACTGCGACCATGCTGCATAGGTATAGACCAGGGGTGGGCAACCCGCGGCTCCGGAGCCGCATGTGGCCCCCTCATCCCTCTGCTGCGGCTCCTTGTGGCTTTGGAAAATAAATAATGAGTATTTAAATTAAATTGTTTTTTTTTCAGTTTGTTAGTTTTTAAAATGTAACTCTGAATTTGAAGATTTTGGTGATCTTGTAACATTAAAATAAAACGTTTTTAATTTTTTGATGCTAAAAATATGCGTCCGATGTGCGACACTCACCAATACACACTGTGTTGCCAACTTGGTGACTTTCTCGTTAAATCTGGCAACTTTCTAAATCCTCTTGGTGACTTTTTTTTGTCGAAAGCGACTAGTGACAAATCTATTGACTCTTTCTGGTGTTACTGGAGACTTTTTTGGAGACTCTGACATGAAAACCAAATCGTTCTGTAGTTACTGTCCTCAGCTCCTCCTGTCTCAAAGCGCTCACAGGCGGTCAGCAGTCTGGTCAGCAGTCCAGCTGCAGTCAGCAGGACAACCGCACTTCATTTTTACTTTGCTGCAGATGGATAAAAGATCGGCTTTCTATTTCATAAATACGAGGAAGACTCAAATAGACGCTGAGTATTTTATTTGAAACCTTCAACCCAGTGTCTTTTTTTCTTCGGAGTTCAAAATCTTTTGTTGCATGCAGAAATATATTCTTTTGTTTCCTCTGTAGCAGTTCATTGATTTCGTAAATACAACGCACTACAGTTTTTTTATATATAGCATAAAGGCAAAAACGATATATGCTATCTGTGTTATCTTCATTTCAGATGTCAAAAGGGTTTTGTGGCTCCTGGTGTTTTCTTTTCAGTGGGTCCAAAAGGCTCTTTGAGTGTTGAAGGTTGCCGACCCCTGGTATAGACACTGTTTCCTTTAGATATAGGTGGACAAAGTATCATACATGCTAGGGCAGAGACTCGAGCCTTAAAAGCACCTGTACACTAAGTTTGAAGTGATAGCGCTTTTTCAACTAATGCAGCAAACACTATGGTCAATGTTTGCAGATGAAAAGTCAGTGAGGAATCCTGCTGGTCAACTTGGAGCACTTTAAAGTCATCTCTCACAATGTAGGTGTGAATGGTGGGGTATTCAGATCACAGAAAGAAAATCTGAATAATTAAAAACAGGGGCAACCCATTCAACTGAGGGAAAACAGACCAAATAATTCAGTTTTATAAAATATATTGTCTCAAATTACACTAAACCTACTATTTTAAACATGAATTACTTGAGTGTGACGTGTGTTTGGTAGGAAACAAAACGGGATGTGAAACAGGAGTTGTACATTTTCTGTGTCTCTGTACTGTTTGAGGCTAAGCTGAACTGATGGGAAAGAGGTTTATTATTTCTGTTCAGTTCATTTATATCATGCCAATTCATGACACAAGTCATTTGAGGGCACTTCACATAGTGAGGTCAAGACCTTCCCATATGATATTATAGGGAAGTTGAACAAAATGCATGATTTCTTTGAATGATCACTTGACAGTAGTTTGCATCCAAGACCCTGCCTCCATGTGGAGCATAACTAACAACTTAGCTACATAATGAAGCATTGTTAAAGAAGTTGTTGATGAGTCAGACTACAAAGAGTTGCAGTTCGTGGATGCAGTTTTCCAATGGTCCAGGTCGGAGGAAACCAATCACTCCTCTCTTGTCCTATCAGAATTATCGGGTTTTGCTAACTTGCTTCATATAAACTATCACCTCTAACTATGGCACCATCTTTAACAAATCTTAACTAATCAAAACTTTAATACTACTTTACCTATAGCTGACTTCAACTCCTCCAAAGTGCTTCTTCTCATCTGGTGCTACGATAAGGAGCAGTGTCCTGAAATCTCTCACTACATCCTGTCACATGTAGCTGTACCTGCAGCACCAGGTTGGACTCTCCACATTACTAGTGAAGAATTATAATCACTGTGCTGGGCCTCGCAGGTTCCAAGGCTTTAGATGTGTCTAAATTGCTCAGTTGGTAGACAGATAACTCTCCGATGTGAAACCTATCAGCAGCATTTGGGATTCTGTGTGCTGCCGTCTTGCAGCCCTGACCGGCCCTCTGCCTGGACACAGCAGACGTGTGATACAGTCACTTACCTTTGATTGCAGAGCTGGCATGCGAAGCAGTCCAGGTGGTAGACGTTTTCCTTGGCCCTCATGACCATCTCAAAGGCTGGAATTAGCTTGCTGCAAGCTGCACAGTTTCCTGTTACGCCGAACAACCTGAGCCAAATAAAAACACAAAGACAAGACACATGTATGGAAGTTATTAGAAAGTTAAAGCATTATGAAACCAACAGAAAAGCTTGAATGTGTCTAACTTTGTGCAACACTTAGAGGACCAGTCAAAAGTCTGGACACACCTTCTCATTCAGTGGATTTTATTCAATTATTTTCTACATTGTAGATTAATACTGAAGACATCAAAACTATAAAAGAACGCATATGAACCCCCTTTTGCTTTGATGACAGCTTTGACCTAAACCCAACTGACATGGTCTGGAATGATCTGGACTGCAGAGTGAAGGAAAACCAGCCAACAAGTGCTCAGCAGCTCTGGGAAATCCTTCAAGACGGCTGGAAAACCATCCAGGAGAAAATATAAAACATGTTCTGGTTTGTTTAGGGGCTGCTCGGTGGCTAGCATCGTCAGCACCGCTGTCTCACAGCTAGAAGGTCGCCGGTTCGCGTCCCGGTGAGGACACCCTATGTGGAGTCTCCATGTTCTCCCCGTGCAGCGTGGGTTCTCTCCGGGTTCTCCGGCTTCCTCCCACAGTCCAGAAACATGTTGAGGTTAATTGGTGATTCTAAATTGTCTGTAGGTGTGAATGTGAGTGTGCTTGGTTGTCTGTCTCTAAGTGTAGCCCTGTGATAGACTGGTTACCTGTCCAGGTGAACCTGCCTTCATCCTGAGTCAGCTGGGATAGACTCCAGCCCCCCACATGTACAGATAAAGGATGAATGGATAATTATTTTTAACACTTTTTCGTTAACGACATCATTCCTTTGTGTTCTTTCATAGTGTTGATGTCTTCAGCATTAATCTACAATGTAAAAATAAAAAATAAAATAAATAAAACCCACTGAATGATCAGGTGTGTTCTCACGTTTAACCGGTACTGTAGACTGTAAACTCCTTCTTTGTTGAACTTGTGGGAATTAGTAATTTATTTTTAACTGAGCCTGTAAAAAAGAAAATGTAGATAAAAAAAAAAAAGACGCAAATAAATATTTGATTAAAGAAATAAAAACAATCTGGACATGAGATGATTTTTTTCAGTACTGGATCATGTGTATTTATTCCCATTCTCAGTCCAGTCTCAGGAGTGAATCAAAGTGCACATTTTACCATCTGAACCACTCTGACTCAGTCGCCCACTGTGGCTTTCTCTTAAATGTAATTATTATACGACACAGACAGAATTACAGGAGTTTGATCGCTTCAGCTGCTTCTCGGTGAGAATGAGACCGACAGCCGTCACAGAGATGGTGATAAACAGACGAACATGAGCTGCTGGGACAGATTGGACCTCCAAACCAGTCAGAGAAATGGGTTGTACAGAGCTGGGCAACAGTAGAACATAAAAACAGAGGGCCACAGCTATGCAATAGAAATAGAAGGGACACTGCTGGCAACACCGCCCAGGGAGGACCCCATTATTCCGTCGCCTGCTCTGGGGACATTAATAATAAGTATTCATTAGGGATTCAGGGCTGTAACTACACAGCGACCTAGACCAGGCTAGCAAGGGAAAAATATCTGATAACAAAATCATATAACAAAATAACCCATTAGGCAGACTTCTTCAGGCACTTTTAGCCATCATTGTTAAAATGATAAAACAGCCTGCCATTCTCAGAGTCTGTAAGAGATCGCAATCTGATAAATGATCTCAGGGCTTGGGATATGCAGGGTTGTTTATTAACCTTCAGAAAGTATGTTTCCCAGAGGCAAGGAAGCAGATAGATTGCACCCTCATGAATACCTCCAGAATTAAGGGCCACTGTCAACACACCTCCAGACAATGAAGGATATCTTTTGTAACATGGTCGATGAAACAACAAAGGGGGGCCTATTCAATGGATTAGCGCTGACTTAATTAAAAGAATTATGCCGTTTCCTTTGAGCAATCTAAATTTAGATAATTTCGCTGTATCTCCAACGTGCATTGCCAGAAGCCGCTCGCGTGAAATCGATGAAGTACTGATTCGTCTCCTGAAAAAGCAGAGCGACCGATCTAAAACGTACTGTGAAAAAAGAACAAATAATAGATGTAGCATGAGACAACGAACGCTTGAGCACAACACCAGCACTTTGTGTGACAACTCATACAGCTAAAGTCACGATGCAGCCTCCTCTCACTGTGTGATGGCAAATGTCCTTCCACTAACCTGAATCATTTCAAAATACCAGCCAGTCAAGGTTCTGGATTATAAATGGAAGGTTTTTGTGTAAAAAAAAAAAAAAAAAGCAGTGTGTTAAATGTTCTGCCCGTCAGCTTAAATCAAACCAGCGCGATGTTTCACTGTTTGTTGTGTCCGTCCATGCTCCTCTCTTGCAAAGTTAAGGTGGTCTGCGCTGTTGAAAATGACCGTCGCTCTACTTTGTTCTGGGTGGAAGTCCTTGTATCCTTGTTGGTGTGAACATCCTGTCCAGTGATTTAACACATAAGCTCATCACTTTTCTCTGATGCTGATTAGTGCTGAAGCAAAATTTAAAATCCAAAATGAACACCA
>NW_007577863.1:570587-586237 GCF_000690725.1 Stegastes partitus | reverse complement strand
ACCTGAACTTTTCAGATCTTCTCAATCTTGGTATGATATTGTTTTTATATAGTTGCCAGGACACAGACCAGAGGAGGTAAATGCAGAATCTGTGTCAATGGACTCCTGTTACATTAAACTACAGACATAAAGACACTGGAGGAAGCCTTCTGCTGGTACGTGGCACTGCTTTGGTTTTTTCTCTTTGCTGTCCAAGCATATTTGCCTTTCAAGAAAAAAGTTGTTTATCATGAACAAGTCAACATATACTTGCTAGTTCGTAGTATTAGGGTGATCAACACTTTACTAACAGGGCTGTTTGGTATCACACGGCCTCCAGCAGCGTCTGTCTCACTGACTGAACGCTACAGAAAGAAACACAGCAGCTTCTTGTGTTCAGACAACACATGCATTCATCTTTCACTAAGGAGATCTGATTCATATAGAAGACCTTCTTAATAAGACACATTTAATTAAATCAAAAATATCATAGACTTTGCTTCTCATCCATTTGTTTGCTGCATAATTCATCTTCTACTTTTCCAACTGCTGCTTTAAACTGTTCAATGTCCAGACCTGTGCTAGTTTATGAGAAGAACAGCGCATGCACTGTCCTCCTCGTTCACTTTAGCATCTTCTACAAGCTGAGCCGACGAAGTGATGTGGCTAATCTTCAGAGGTTAGCATCTGTATCAGCAGCAGCAGCACCGTGCTGGCTGGGTTTGCTGCTGGCAAATCAGCAGAACACAGGAAGAGACGCAAGAGGGATGTTTTGTGTCCATCACTCGTCTTTCACTGCTCCACCAGATGGTTATGGGTCTTATTGAAGGGGGGAAATTAAGCGTGATTTAGTGATGAATTCAAAGGTGTGGGGTTCAAAATAATCAGAGGATGGTGGTTTAGAGGCTTAATGTGTCGTAGCCCTTGTAGCACTGGATTGTAATGTGTAATAAATATATACATTCTTAATGCATTTCTCTCAGACTGACAGCAGTACAGCGATCGGCCATGTCTGGAATGCTGCTAAAACAACAGAACATATGTAAAAATAGCATCGGCATACACGTCATATCCATAGCTGACAAGGTAGCATGTATTTTTAAAGAGGCTGAAAGACGAAAGATGGAATTAAAATTCACACTTTGCTCAAAATCTGAATTTGAAAGAGAACAGAGACAGCCAATGCTCATTACCTTGTTATAGTCAAAACGCCTTCGCTGTGCATTGCAGCCTGGTGTGACTCGCTGGTTCTCATTTGATGCGAGAAAAATATACACCCATTAAATTATTCTACGAGGCTTTATCCCAAAGGATCCCCAAAACCCAATCTGAGTCTGCAGGGCCCCCCGCCCCATTGGAGAATGCTGGAATGGTGTCATGTCTGAGCGTTGACAAATTAAATTCAAAATACAGTGACCCCTCTGCTGATCAGTGAGGTGGAAGGAAGAGATTGTGTTGGAATACATACAGGGAGCCACACAGTTAGTAAAAAAAATAAAATAAAGGCTCTAATAGTAAAGTGATTTTCTAAGCTTCCACTCAGAGTGAAAAAAAAAAAATTACAAATAAAAAAAATATTTTATTTTGACCAAGACACACAGGATTGTGCTTCCATACAGCTTAGATTGGATTTATTTGTGGGACAAATGTTCTCACCGTCAAGCTCTCCTCAAAATATAAATACAATAAAACTTCCCAACATATTTAAGAACTTAAATTTTTAAATTAGGCCTGAAAATTCTTAAATTACAAATGACCACAAATACACTTTCCTTTCCTTCACATTCCCTATTTGGGGTTTTTTTGGTTTCTTTTGCATATTTGTGTGAAAAATTTATCAATATAATTAAAATAAATGTTAAATTATTAACATTTATAAAAATAAGAATAGGAATAAGAAGAAGAGTAATAATAAGAAGAATACGAAGAAGAAGAAGAAGAAGAAGAAGATGAAGAAGAAGATGAAGATGATGATAAACTGGTTTCTCTGCACCATCCAACATGTTCTCGCACTGCAGATACAGATTAGTAGCAACTACTGAACAATCTAAGTTGTGACCCAACTTGACAATGAACCAGAGAAATAAACCAGAAGGTGTTCACTGGAGGACGCTGTTGTGACTGAATGTTTTACATGTGATTTACAATTTCATGAGCGTGGCAAACTAGAGACAAATATAGAACCAAAACAAAGCCCATCTGCGTATAGAGATACAACTAGAAGACAGAATCAATATTTCTTCTGTTTGTTCATGTCGTTGGTTATAAGAATAAATTGCTGATTAAACTTTTGTCAAACGGATCAGTCATCTCCTCCGTCATTCATCGGACTGGGTTCTCCGGCACCATCAAAGGAAACAACTGAAGCTTCTTTAAGTTAATTCATTTTGGAGAGCAGGGGGGGGGATTCGACAGCACCAGCGCTTCCAGTAGCCTTTTGAAATTCTGGTGGCAGCTTTTCTCTCCAGCTCTCTCCCACAACCCCCATCGCTTCTATCCCTCTCACCACATCAATTGCTCCAGCCTTGGTATGCATTCATCAGCTGCCGGATTAGAATTTGTTTCCTCACAAACCATTGATCATCGGCCTATTACTAGGCAAATGACAGTTAATTACCCACTACATTAACCACCGGGACCCGGGGACCGACTCCCTGTGCCATCAGTCAACATGATGAATGTGGCAAGTTCAGTAATGCACGACCGTTCCCTCGTCCGCCTGCCATGCTGAGAACAACCCACGGATCTCACTTCTAGGCACCCAGGGAAAATCTATGGCAATCTGCATAATTACAGGCTCAGGGTTAATAACAGACAAATGATTTGTTGCATCTCAGCATAGGATTTTTAATAGGACTGTTCCTTATCCGTTTGATGATCCGGCCTGTTTGGAGCCACACTTATGTCCCACTTGGAATTTAGCGACGGTAAGAAGCTAAAGTTGAAGCATTCTGTAAACAAAATGGACAAAAGATGCAAGAACAAACTAATATGGCTTGTCCATCATCAAAAACAGAGACGACGTTAGAGGAGGAATGCGAATAGAAAGGTGCAGACATCCAAGGAGCTGATGTGAACTCTGGTGAACGGGCTGCTGAGACAGTTAAGTGTGGCAAATGTAATCAGACTCATGCGTTCTTCAATTTAGCCCCTGCTGCATGTGTGATTGTCAGTGATTAAACAACTCTAGGGGCTAAATTATTTCAATTACAGCAGGCATGACCTGGGGATTGTCCCTGGGATAAGATTTTCCCCCTTGAGTGCCCTGACTTCCCCGGCTGCCGGCTCTATCAGTTCTCATCTGCACCTGGACTCTGATATCCTAATGATGAATTATGGCCTGCTTTCGGAGACACTACTGACCATATGGGGGAACATTCCCCTGAACCGTCAGCCTGAAGAGCAGCCACAGAACGCTGTCAAAATAGCTGCTGTTGAATCTCCTCAAAAAGGCTGAAAAACACTCATCATGCATCTTAGTGACATCTTGCAGCGTTGTTCAGTGTTACAAGCATCAGATCTGTGCTGTAAGTGAGTCCCTAAACAATGGCTTTACTTCATTTCTGAAAAATACTAATATTAAATGTATATATAAATGAACATCAGCTTTCACTCCTTCTAACAGCCAACATCAGACAAACTCTGTGACTCTCTCTGGAAAATGGGTAAAGAACTCTAAAAACATGCGCTCCAAACAAAGCATCCAGGAAAAGGCTCTCAGCACGGTTTTGGCACTGACATATTTGGGTCCATTTTGAGGAGGATATAATGAAAGATTATGACCTCGGCGAGGGCCAGATGTGCTTGTTTGATAGGCACCTCCCGACGCCAACCCACCTGCAGTCCTGAGCTGCGTGCCAAGATGTGGCACAGCAGCCCCGCAATTATCTGCATGCAAACACGCACAGTCCCACAAGTCACAGCTAATTTAGCGAACCTCAACTGGAGGGGACAGTCCAAAAACTAATGTGTCCGTGCCACTGCACTGAAAACATTTCTGGTAAAATGAAAATACTGAGGTTGTGTCTGATACAGAGATAACATGATGGAAGGAAGAGAAAACTTTGTATTTTACTAACATACTGACCTCATGTTAACGTGTCAGCAAACACTTTGACTGTTGGACTTCAACAACTTCCCAACATTTTACCACGACTTGCTTTGTGATGATCATGTGAGCACAGCTGAGTTGTTTTATATTTTTTGATTAGTGTAGAGATCAAGGAGACACTATGTGTAGGACTATTGTTGTTCATTGTTGCTAAGTTTTTATTTCCATCCATCTTGGAGTTGTTTCGGGGATATTAGGAAGAAGAGTCTGGTTACGTCTTCATCCAAAAACCTATTTTCAATTTAAAACTCAGTCTTGAAGCAAAAACGATCTGCATACAATAGTTTAGCACCGCTTCCATCCAACATGTCTCAACACTTCTGACATCACCATCCATGTCCACTGGGCAGGCATGAGCCATCATTAACATGAAACATGAACGGGTTGGTTGGTTAGCAGTAGAAAATAGAAGAAAACAAAGGAAGAGCAGCAGTGATAGAAAGTCAGACCATCCATTTCTTAGTCTTGACTAAGTGGAACTGTTATTGTCAGTCAAAGCTGATGTCTACAGTTTGTTAACAAAAGTGTGTTAAGTCAAGGAAAGACATGTAATGACTGACAAGACCTAATGAGGGAACAAACATAGGTGCCTTTGTCATCGTTTACAAGTCTCTGTTCCTGGCTGCTGCAAGGTGGATCAGTGGTTCGCAGTGTTGCCTCTCAGCTAGAAGGTCACTGGTTCACAACCCGATGGGGGCACCCAGGACTTTTCTGCATGGAGTTTGCATGTTCTCCCTGTGCAGCGTGGGTTCTCTCCGGGTTCTCCGGCTTCCTCCCACAGTCCAGAAACATGTTGAGGTTAATTGGTGATTGTAAATTGTCCGTAGGTGTGAATGTGAGTGTGCTTGGTTGTCTGTCTCTAAGTGTAGCCCTGTGATAGACTGGTGACCAGGATGGATGGATGCTCCCAGACTAACATGCATGCATGGAGCAGCATCCCAACAGCTCTAAAACGCTGGGGTACTACGGACGCTCGGCGTAAATGTAATAAAAGTTACGTGTTTTAAAACAAAAGCACATCAGTGTGTGCATAGACAAGAACCCCCACTGGATTCCAAAAGTCAAAGAACTGTTTAAAAAATTCTATGTTGTTACACTGACTGGGACGTGGATGTCCATGAATGGTGTAATTCTCTGATTTGGATGTTGGTAAATGCTTCCACAAACTCTCCAGCCTCTTCTGAACTATAGGCTACATAATACTGTCAATAAGAGCCTTTCATGTTTTGTTTTTTCAATAAAAAAAAATTTCCTTTCTCAGCTTTCGTGAAACAAAACAAATGCACCTCACTCTTGACCTCTCTAATCAATAAAATTAAGGGCTGGATGAAAAAAAAGACTCTTCAACACGTTTGACCCTCCTTCACACTCAATCACTGGTGATTACTGGGCACCCAGTTTGACCCCTTAGTATTTTCAGATTACATGTGAAAAGCCCAATTTAATTACAGGAACTTCACAACACACACATTTGCGAGCTCGAGCATTATTGGCGAGGTAATTGCCAGACGTGTGAAGTGAAATGTGGTGTTGGGAGGTTAATGACAGCCAGGCTTTGCTAGCACAACATAACAATTATAGGGTGCTTTCAGAGCTTTTAACATCCATGTGCCATCTCATTAAACCGCAAACCGAGGTGGAAGCTGAAGAGATAGACACAGATTTGGTCGTATTATGTTTCTGCCATTTAAACCCTGAAGAGAAAAAGTTCAGTGGTGGAAAAAAAAGATTTGGATTCTTTAGTCTAGTAATTGCAAAAGAAAAAATAAATGTACTCTCCAGCACTGGAAAAAAAAGTCATCTCAGTCATCCAGGTCCTGGTTGTTCTTGTAGTTTAATCGACTGGACTTGCTTGAAGACGTTCCACCTCTCATCCAAGAGGCTTCATCAGCTCTGACTGACTAGTTGGGAGTTCCACATATCCTTAAGGAGACATTAACACCTGAGTTTCAATTCAGGGTTTGTTGCTCCTCCCCATACGATTGTTAGACTTCCACCTCAGCAGATGGAAGATGTGGGCATGACACATCGCCCATCAGGTGAAACCTGAGTGACGTGACAAGCTGCTGTAACACTGACTTGGACGGGAATCAGAAAAATATTCCCACCACTGCCTTAAAGCGAAGCTGTCAGCAGCAATACCTTTTCATATTTCCTTATTATTCTATCTGCTGCATTATCAGAGGACATATCTGAGCAACCTGCCATCAAACATTTGCTCCTGACAGTCATTCCTTCATAAATATTGTGACTTATTCCGTCCTTCAAGTTGGAAGTTGGTTGAAACTACAGTAGATCTTATTTTGAAGAACAAGCATCGTAATGAGATGATTATTCACTTCATTTCTCAGTAGATCAGTGTACCTCCAGCAAATATCACCTTTAAGCTACATACAGTCCAAATAACCTCCACCACAGTGCTGCAGCTTTCTGTGTGCACAATAGTAAGAGATAAATTACCAAAAATCACAACTATCCCTGCTTTAAGATTGATTAAATTAGGTCATCTCAGTACGGCCTCATGGACAGGAACACCTCCATGTCCGAGGGTATAAGAGCCTTTTGCTGCATTAAACAAATGTGGTGATGAGGCTAAAATGTGTGAGAATGAACACCAGTCAAGCAGTGGAACAAAGGAAATTTTGAAAATTAATGGGCCAAGTGGAGCCAATTAAATTAATGAGAGCCTACAAATGTCTCAGGTCTGGTCAAAGCTAACTGTGGAAAAGCCATTAAAGTCTGAGAAGTTCTTTATATCTTTGATAGAGAGCAACTTTTATTTTTGAGTTAGTCCAGGAACGCCTGACTATAGCATCACTACGTCCACCTTTTAAATAAACTAATCTAATCTAAACTACATCCACCTGTTGTGGGTCCAACAGGACATGTGTGCTGTGGTGGACTGACACCACTTGTTAAAGGCTGATAGCATCGGTCATATTTCTTTTTTTTATTCTCTATTTTTTTTGTTTTGACATCCTATATCGTAGTAGATGTGTGTGGAACTCAGTACCTGAGGAGGTTAAACTGCTTCCAACATACAAGGCCTGATTGAAAATGTGGCTCATCAACACCTTCAGCTGCCAGCACTAAAAGATGTTTGATATTATCAGAAAATGTTGTGCTGTGATGTTGCATGTTTTCTTAATTGTATAGAAAGTGTTGTTTATGTATCTTGTGTTATATTGTACATGTATTGTGTGCTTTTTCTTTACTTTTCTTTTCTCTTTTCTTCTTTTTTTATATTGTAGTTTTACTTCCTGTTTCACATCATGGCCAGGGGGACTACAGATGAACACTAGCCTTCTGGCTAATTCTGGCTTTTTTAACCATGTGTAATCATGTGTTTTATGAAATTACGCTGTCCCCTTTTAAATAAACTAATCTAACTGTACTATCTTGACCAAATAACATTTATTAGTTTTATCTTGAGATTTCCAACTTCAGCAGTTAACTCTGAGCAAAGTCAACGTCAAGAACTCGTGTTCACTCTGAAGGTTTTCTGTAATAATAATAATAATAATAATAATAATAGTAATAATAATAATAATAAACTTTATTTATAGAGGACTTTTCAAAACAAATGTCACAAAGTGCTTTTCAACAAAATAAATTAAATATTAAAATACAGTAAGCACACAGACTAATTGATAAAAGCAGAACGCACACAAATAAAGCAGGAGGCTAAAAAACATAAAACTTAATAAAATCAGGAAAAGCTCTCCGATAAAAATATATTTTAAGAAGTGACTTAAAAGCGAGCACAGAATCAGCCGACCTGATTTTCTCGGGCAGGTCGTTCCAGAGCCTGGACTGAAAATGCTCCGTCCCCCTTTGTTTTCAGCCTCTGGGACAGTTAAAGACTTTTGCCCGAGTATCTTAAAGAGCATGGTGGAGGGTATGGAGTTAAAAGGTCGGCAATGTAAATAGGACAGAGAGCGTCGGGTGCTTTAAAAGTGATTAATAAAATAATAAAATCAATCCTAAAACGTACTGGCAGCCCATGTAGAAGAGCTAAAACAGGCGTGATGTGCTCATGTTTCCTCTTCCTGGTTAAAATCCTGGCAGCAGAGTTCTACGAATCTGTCCAGAGATTTCTGGTTAAGACAGTAAAAAGGCTGCTGCAGTAATCCAGCCATGAGGAAATAAAAGCGTGTAAAATGGTCTCTGAAAAAATCGTTTGTGTAAATGTTAGCACACGACATTTTGGAAAAATATGTATTACTGTAATGGACTATTATTATTATTATTATTATTATTAGATTAGCCTGTTTTACTTTGTCTCTGTCATCTACATTAAGCGGTCAATGCTGTGTTAAACACTAGCCTTTAATTGTAAATGTCAAAAACACACATCATCAGGACCGACTCTCACCACAGAGAAAAGCAGGCAGAGCAGCAGAAGGAAGCTTCTTCCACTCATTGATCAAGACCTCCCGATGCAGTGGGGGTGGCTCAGAAATCACCAGACTGACACATGACAGCACTGCTGCAGCGCGCTTTGATTGCCTCTTTAACATTTCACATACTAAAAGCACGGGGAACGCTGGTGGAAGTTGCAATCAATTCAGCGGCGGCCCCTCTGCAGTCACGGCTGGTTCTTCCAGCCTCTCAGCGCCACGTGCTCACACACATATCAGATATACAGGAGACAAGCATGACCTCTGCAACACATTGATTCCTGTGTTCCCCAAAAACCAGCGTTGACATCCTCTCAATAATGAGTCTTTATGTGGGATGACTGATTTTCATTTTTCAGATCATAGCTTGAACAGACATCCTGAGATAACACCTAACAAACAGCTGAAACTCGCCCTTTTCCTCGGATTTGGCAGCAATAGATCACTAGTGCATCAGCCACCACAAGCAAAGGGATGCAGGGGTGGATGTGCCATCAGGTAACTTAATGAAGTTGTTAATTCCTCTGTTGAGTGACTTGTTTGTCAATATGTCCTGACCAAGGGCAAAGCAGCGTGTAGCATTAGCATTCCTCTCTTTCTTTTGGATTCATGAATAAATCAGGCTGTTAAAATTGCCACATTTACATCTCATTTTACACAAGCGCAGCGCAGCAGCATCGACTAGCTAAGCTCGGTTATGCAGGACTCCTTCCTCTTTGTGTTATCACGGTGATTCAGGTTCAGCTCGTCACAAAGCATCGCAGCCCAGTGGTGATCATGGAGGAGATAACGTATAAAAATCACATTAGATTTTTTGCAAATCTTTAAAAACAATCAGGCATGTAGCAGCGCTTTACAATGCTCTCCCACATGACGGCTCACTAAAGCATCAGCGATCTTCCCAAGTCAGAACAACTTGACCAGTAATGATGACTGGAGCGATGTGGGAGGGTGTGTGTAGGTGAGACTGGGACGTGTGTGTGTGTGTGTGTGTGTGTGTGTGTGTGTTTGGGGGTACAATAGCGTCTGGCAGTTCTGCTAGGCCGCCCACTAATTGAGAAGTTGTTCAGGGGTTCAGAGCAGGCCTCACAGCTCTGCCTATACTATCCAAATAACGGCTGTAAGTGGGACTGACACCAACCAATCAACATTTTGAAATCCTGTTTTCCACAGTGCTGCCCCCCCACCCCCCAGTCCCATCCCCTGTCCCCCTAAACCTTTCTATGTTCTAACAGCCTGCTCCCCGGCTAGCATCCGCTTCCATGTTCTCCTCTCCTGCATCCTCACTTCATCTCCATAAAGGCCTCATTAACCAGTGGTGGCGCAGAAGGCCTGGCTGAAGCCTTCCTGGTAACACACACACACACACACACACACACTACTGGGGAGGGGGGCTGGCTGCATCTAATGTTCAGTATAATGTGTGCAGATATGTTACTTCCACACTTCAATGAAAAAGCTTGATACCATCTCACACACTTCCATTAACTGTTCACACTATTCCAGGATTTAGATTTCCTCTCAACCACAGTGGCGACACAACAACACAACATACTTCAAGCAACATGAATTGCATTCATACCTTTCTACTTCTATAGGAGTTCACAACTTGTTGGTCAGATATGGGACCACAGTGACGTTCACACACATGAACCTGAGCACCGAGGTTCAGAGTCAGGCAGGTCGATCTGTAAACTGTGATGGATGTTAATAGCTGGGACTTTTTTCCTTCTGATTTTTCCCCCCTAACTGAGTTCCCATGTGTGTTTGGCCCATCAGAAGACTTTGAGTAGATGTCACTGGTTCCCACATCATACTGGATGGAAGTGTGTGGAGGCTGATCCCAGAGCAGAGAGGATAGAGGGAGACGGATTGAGTTCTTGGGTCACAACCAGCGGCTCTCTGAACCCTGAGCTTCACTGGCCTCAGATTGTCTAAGGCCTCGTGCACACGTAGCAGGTATCTCACTAAACAAAGATGTGTTTCTATGATGTGTCCTGTCATCCACACGAAAACATAGATTTACAGCATTAAGAACGATTCTTTCAAAAACCTACGACCAAAGTGAAGATCTGTGAATCCTCTGTTTATGCGTCTGTATGTGGACGTCAATAACCAGGTTTTAGGTTTTGAAACGTCACTGCCTGCGACAAAACATGTTCTTTACATCACATATGTGACCTGTGTTTACATTTGGAAACATCGTGGACGCCCTCAGAACTGTGTTGTCTCTGGTCCAGGTCCAGATACCGCTCCACGTACAAGAACACAGACGAAGGACGGCGTTAAGGACGGTTATTTTCCTCCACCTTGCCATTCCACGTCCGAGACATGTTCTCCGTCAAAGACACCAATGTCGGTTTTGGGTCAGACCAGGACGCACTGCCAGTTGGTGGGAGAACTTTGAGATGGACATCGTGCTCCTGGAGGAATGGAGCGACAATGTCTGTATGTCCTGGTCGTCGCTCCTGTCGTCAGAGTTATTACATCCTCATGTAGAACATGAATGTGCTGAACAACGCACTGATGTGGTTAGGGGTGGATGAATTCTTTTTCTAAAAACGAGGTGGTGTGTACGTTAGCTTTTTGTAGACGAACGGGGGAGGATATTCAGCGTTACAAAAACCCTGCTACATGTGGACAAGACCTTAGTGGCCTAATTCTGAGCTCCTCTCAGCCCTACAGCTTAGTCTGGACATATCTGCACAGAGCTGTTTACTGCCATGTTTCTGCTGCCTGCACACACACACACAGATTAAAAGCCATCCTACAGGTAGAATGTTTCAGTAACAGGTCGTCAGCTTCTCGCTCTTTGTCCTCTCTGTATTTCTTGCTAATCTGCTTCATCTGTTCTTTCCATCTTCTGGTCTTGCCAGACTCCTGCAGACCACAACACTTCTGCTTTTAGTAAAAACTAAGAGGAGTGCAGGTTCACATGATGGAGGCTCCATCTCCGTCTCTTTCTGTTTGTTGTTTTAATTGTTTTTTTGTTTTTATTGGCTGACATGAGGATGTGTTTTTTTTTTCTTTTTTACAGGCTGAAAACTGTGAATGATTCCCAAACACGAAGCCGTGAAACAAAACCAACCCGCTGTGTGCCAAAACCTGTTGGGCCGGAGGTGGGGCGGCTGCATATCGCTGTGTGTCGAACAGCAGGGCTCTTATCGTGCTCTCACATGCCTGAGAAGGACAAGTGGCAGCCAAATATGTGGCGCTGTGTTCCAGGCAGGACACTGTGCTGCACAGGCAGTGACCCACACACAACATTAAACACCACAAAAAGAAATCACAGCACATCGGCTCAGCTTTTGTAGAGTTCCTCTGGGATTCCAAATTAACAACTAAAGCCACAGTCCTTGTTTGTAATTCCTTAATCATTGCAAAACCAATATTGTCCTGTTAAGATCATTGTATTGTAGTGCTAGGTATGTCAGCATGTGAGTACGTCTGTCCCCACACCAGCCAGCTCCACACAACTAAATGAAATTATTATTTATATTTAAAGGAAAAAAAAATCTATCTATATATGTGTGTATATATACATTGCACGACACATTTCAGGGCCTTGACTACCTGCAGAAATACTTTCATACTTGTGCATACGCTCTGTAAAAAACTGATCCGTCAGCATCCTTCATATCTCTGCACGACGTCACATCACATTCAGAGGTTACGTCTCTATTTGTGTACTTATGTGTTCTTGTTTAAACATGTACAATATTAATATTAAATTAAACATTTTTAATTCTTATCTGACCAAATCTTATTTTCTTGTCCATATTTTGCTGCACCAACCTTCACCTGTTTTTGCAATTTGTTTTTTTAATAATTATAATTTGCATTTTTTGGCATGTAGTCAAAAAAAAAAATCCAGCCCTAGGGTGGCACTGGGGGATGTGTATTTACAGCTGTGCCTTACTACAAAAAGGGTATCATGATAAAAGACTTAATATTAACTTTGCACTAAAAAGGTTCTCTTACAGTCATGCGAATTTCTTAAAAGCAGAGGTGAAAGTTATAACATCATGTCCCCGATCAGGTGTTCATGTCTCAAAGCATGAAGGCCATCTGTGTCACAGTGATTTCCTAAATAAATTCAACCCAACTGGAACCACTGCAGGAAAGACTAAAGAAATATGCAAAATAAAAAAAATAATATCTACAAGGGAAAATGTTTAACGCTGCTTAAGATGAAGCTAACGGGCTAAATTAATGTGACGGAGGTTAAGCACAGCTACAGTCAACACACAAGCAAACTTAATCAAACTTAAAATGTTCTTCTTCTAAGCTATTTTAACTGAAGCCTCGGACGTTTCGCCTCCATCAAAGAACTTCTTACGTCGCAGATTAAAAAATGGGCCATATTCAAGACTCAGACCTATTCTTAATCTGTAAAGCCTCATGGATCATTGCCTAAGAGGAAAAGGGAGGAGGGCGAGTCATTAATATATGCATGGAAATGACCTGCGGCACTACCCATAAAGAGGGGGCAGCAAAGGTCAGATAGCCTCCAAACTGCACTTGCGTTTAATTAAAAAGACAAAGACGAGTATAATTTCGGAATGGACAGGCACTATTAGCGCTCGGTGAGGGGAGCCGGGCTCAGGCTCTTTCAGCGGGTCTGTGTTCTCCTTCCCATAAGCCACAGCACCACTTCCCTGTCCCTGCGATGTCAATACAGCCCATTTATTAGAGCCATAAAGGTTAATCTTGAAGGAGAGAGGATATCAAATAGTTGGGATGAGAAGTGAAAACTACATGAATTACCACTGTGCAGGAAAGTTTCCCATCAGCAGGTGAAGGTTGACTGTGAACAGAGTACAGGAGGTGTCAGGAATGTGAAAGGCTTGATTTTCAACACAATGTGCGTGTATATGTTCATTACAGCTGGTCAGAGGGGGTTCATGACTGGGATGGGCACATGGTTTACAAAGCAAAGCATTTCTTCACTATGTAGGCTGACTTGTTTGGGACTCCTTTCAGATGAGGTTAATATTCCAGTTGGCTGTCAGAATGAACACACTGGTTGATTTTCCATAAACACACTCCTACAGCACTACGATCTCTCCTTATCTATCCTGGCAGCTCAACATGAGGACCATGAACGACATTATTTAACTGTAGAGTCTAAACTGTGACTCTGTGTTTGACAATTTTCCTGTCTGACATTAGGAACAGTACAAAGTGTCCATCACTGCCTGCGCAGCACGTTTGTGTCATCCCGCTGACAGACCATAGACTGTCTACAAGATGGACGTAGCTGCCGTGACGTCACCCGTTGGTTTCTGCACTGAGAAAATGAAGCCAGGGTTTTGCTACTTCCTGGTTGACATCTTGGATTTTTGGAGCCAGTGACGCAAAAATCGTCTGAGGGGGGCGGAGCCATAGGAGCAGTGATTGGTCAGACGGATTGAGAGGCGGGTCCTCTCTGCCCGCCCACATTTACCGCTTTCTGCTCGCTTCGTCTGCATCGTCGCTGCTGACTGTCAATCAAGCCAGCCACGCCCCTTGCCCCGCAAAATATTGACGATTTCTTTTTTAAATTCAGTATTGATTTATTTTCAGATTGGCCACCTGATCTCTGGACTTGACCATGAAAACTAATAAGAAAAAAAATCCTGAGCTGTAGGAATGCAGTATTTCATGATCTGTGATCACTTCTTTTCCAATTCCAGTCTATGGGAGCCAGGGCTTTGTGGAGCCAGCAGCTAGCGGACGTAAGTTTTTGACACTTCCGGGTTGGCTTCATTTTTCAGGGCCGGTTGCTACGTCCATCTTTTATACAGTCTATGTGACAGACGAACACACAGACAAGTCGACCTGAAAACCAACCACGACTCTTGTCTTGGCGCAGGTTTCTCAGGTGTCTCCATTCAGTAAAGAAGGTAAACCACAGAATGCTGAAATGATGCTCTATGTATTAACCTCCATCGTGTTTTTGTTGTTTTGGTTGTGACAACATTTAGTCTCCATGTTGAAAGTTAAACTTTGGAAACTCTGTGATATTTTTTAAAAGATGTCTAAGAGGTTAAGAAACACAAGTCGTCCCATAATCCCTCTTGTCTGACTACTCATGGTTCTTGACTAAATAACACCGTGTTTCCAGATGTTAGTGTTTAACTAAGTGACGACTACGTTTAATTATTTCAGTATTACAGATAGAAGTAATGGATTAAACCACAAAATACACTAAAATTGGTTTAAACTGAGATTATTGTGTAAAAATGTAGGAACAAAATCTACAAAGTTAGATTTATAATTAAGAGTGAAAGATACAAAACCAATCTGTACATTAAACTAACCTGTGTTTCATAGTAATGATGAGCAGCTTGTGTCATGTCTCTACCACATGACATGTTTTTATGGAATAAAACCCGACACATGGTTTGAGTTATGAACAAACTCCTTAGACTGAGTGTGAGTTTGTTAGCTGTAGCCATGTTGTGCTATTCATACAGTTTAACAGGGACACTAATGTATGGAATGACCTCCAAATCTGAAAGGCTTTATCTTTAATAAAATATCACAGGAATTATCTGGGGACTCAGTTAGCCCTGATTTAAGACACGGAGCAAAATGACCTCTTTAATTAAGAGCTTCATGATGCTCATCTTCACCCTTCTCTATCTGGCATTCAACAGTCCTGCATCTCTGTTAGCTGTAAGTGGACAGATGCTAAGATGTGAACACAATGATGCCTCCTGAAGACTGAAACCGTGTCATCGCAAACCTTAAAAATTACACAACACTTCAGAAATTAGTGACAACAGCAGGCACACGGTGAGCGCTGCTAAAAACTGTTAACCGCTGACTCATGATCATCATCACGGCCGGTTTTGGTGACAACCTCTCATCTGTCTGATTTGTTTCTCACTCCTATTAGTAGCCACATAGAATGGTCCCTTGAAGATTCAATGGAGACATCACATCTTTGGAAAACTGACCACTAACATAACTTTGGTTAATTAAATAATGGAAAACAAACAGAGGTGGTGCTACGAGACATCCTCAAGATTCATAGCAGCTGTACTGTATTTGATCAAAGCATACATGATATTACAGATGTTGAATGAGAAGCCTGGAAACTATTCGACTGGTCATGTGAGCCACAGAAGTGAAACATGATAGAGATGAACAGACCACACTTGATTCAATTAGAT
>NW_007577863.1:562757-569154 GCF_000690725.1 Stegastes partitus | reverse complement strand
GTTAAAAAAAATTACTTAATTTAGTTGCATTAAATCTGTAGATGAGTGTAGTAAGACTTTGACAAAACAAAACCTAAAAGATCATGCTTCGGGAATTCAATGAATAGTTCTTGTAATATATTTGTACACCTGGTTTACACATTTGTTCAGGTTTAAGTTAACTCCGTAAACTATGACATTCAATAAACAGCTGCATCATCTGCGATGTGCCAATTTGACTCTTCAGTTTTATTGTTAGACATAAAGTCTTGGATTGATTTCCCTTGTAGCCACAAAAATCATCCCAACTGTGATACAACCTCAGCAAAATCTGAACACAAGCAGGAGTGCATCGTTTCTTCATGTTCAGTCGTTCTGTATCCTGGTATCCTTTACTATCCTGTATGTTGACGGGGTCTCACAGATGAACAAAAACTTTCGAGGATACGGAGCCGTCGCTCGGATGGGTGCAAACAAAACTTGAAGGAACAACAGCAAGTCTTTGGATGTCTTATATAAGCAGAGAGTGATACATGGAGCCTTTAAAAGCTCAATGAGCAGCATCATAAGGGAACTTCAGCTCAGGTGCAGACTCTTACAAATATGTCACTCTACTTAGCCTGATACAGTACCATCACTATTTTATTTGTCTTCTCAAATGCATCCTTTAAGTCAAAGGATCCCAACCTGCTTTACGCAAGAAATCTTTCTACGGACCGGTCACTGCACACATAAGAAAAAATAATAGTGTTTTCTATTAAAAAGTTTCTCAAACTAATAAAATTACTTGCTAAATATGTGTTTACGTTTTCTGCTGTCTCAGCATTGAGTCTCTCCCAGTTTCCAAAGAAGTTTTGCGGCGACGTTGTTTTTTTTATACATCTTGGCAGCGGTTAGACTGACGGCTTTGTTTGCATGAAAACTGAAGTGTGAGAAACAAGCACAGACGGAAGCGACGGGAAGACGAGCTAGTAGTTTTTCAAAATAAAACACACTGTAGACTGCGCTAGAAGCAAAAATAAAACTTTTATTTATTTCTTTCTGTGCGGCCCGGTACTGGTCCGCGGCCCGGTGGTTGGGGACCGCTGCTTTAAGTCACTGATGTCTAGCCATGACTCATTCACCACAACCTCTGTGACAGTGAAGCCATCGTACAAGTTAACTTGAACATAGTTGACCTCAGACACAAATTACACACAAAGCTTCCAGCTCTACTTCTGGTATCCCTGAACTGGACCATTCAGACCAAGACTATAGGAGCCAAAACACACTGGATAGTATTTTGAATTATAATTCTACATTTATGATCTTATGAAGATACCAGAGTATTTCAGATTGTTCGTACAGATTGAGTCAGGAAAATGTTTATTAACTCAGATGTAATTTGATTTTTTGCTTTTGCTGTTTCTTTAAGACACTGACAGATTTCTTTATGCGCTTACATCAGCGTTTGTTTTTCCGGGTCAGTGCGCCGGAAGGAAAAGGCAGAAACGGAGGCGATACAGTTTCGTACCGTAGCTGTACGCTTACGTTTGGCAGTACCAGCCAACCTTAGTAGTTGTTCAGCTGTTTACTTTGATCACTCCTGTAACCAGATCGCCCTGTGGAATCCAAATAAATTTTCATTTGACATCCTTTTACATCGGAGTACTGTGGAGTTCTTCACGGCTAACAACTTAGCTGCTTCAGCACGAGTGACGCAAACAACGTCTTGCCAGCCATCGGCCCTCACAAAGACAGAGGTGTGAACTTGGAATGTACAAAAATGCATCATTGAAATAAAAACTGAGTGATGACAAAACAATCCTTAAAATGTCTTTTTTTTTTCTTTTTTTTTTAAATTAATTGACAATTATAAACTTTCCAGCTTTTTCAACTCTCAGCTTTCAAGACCCTGAGAAACCATGTCTTTGACCTGATGAGACATTAAGACCTGATGCAAACCTGCTGGAGGGCACCTTAGGTCTGAGACTGGTTGAAATTATAGACGGCAAAAACAAAACATCTTTCACACACAGGACTGGTCATAGCTTAGCACGTGCTAAACTGTATTAGCAGTGGTATGACATGTGATCCCAAACAGGTTCCAAACAGGAGAGGATCTAAGAGTCAACAAAACAAAAAGATGCAGAGATCATCCCTCCGCCTTGAACAGCCTGAGCCATCAGACTCTCCTCCTAATGACCACGTGGGAGTAATCACTGCAGCAGGACACATCTCAGCTCCTTTCAAATCACCAAAACAAACAGGAGAAGGCGATAGAGTAACAACGCTGGAGTATGAAAATAAGAAACTATAGGTGTGATAGCTGCATGGGGAGGATTAGCCTCTTGTATTTCTCAGCACATATCAGATCAAATCAGAACATAGACCACTGCGTGAACCTTGACCCCACAAAAACCAATTTCATTTGAAGAGATTGGAGCCACAGTGTTGAGGATGTTAAAGCTCGGTTTGTTATTTATACAAACTGAGTATGGTTTCACGAAAAGGTTAGAGGGAAAAAAATTGCAGTCACATATTTCCCGCTGTCAGAAGAAATACCTAAAAACGCAGGAGAATGCAGAGTTCAAATACCGTACTTCGGTATGAGCTGCGCTGTAAAGCAATTCCAGAGTCCAAAATACTTTCCTGCTTTAAATAAAAAACAAGTCGGTGTTGACGTGTGTTTACTTCTAACCGGAGACGTTTAGACGACGCCTGAAATCCAAACATACCAACTATATGTCTGCCAAAAGAACAGTGATGTGCAGTGCAGCTGAAATGCCTATAAAAGCCCCATTAATTCCACTAATTAGAGATGTGCAATAATTAGAGCAGTGTTTAAAATCTCTCCTGATTTCATCTCACCTTCCAGTGGCTCAGCATTTACCGGTCATTTGAATTTAACACTACCTTTAGCTCAGCTGTAAAGTTATGCTTAAATATGCCAGGTGGTGACATCTTAATTTTTCACGGCCCAAAAACGTGGCTACACGGCTCTCCCCTTTCTGCCCATGCATTATTCTTGCTTTAAGCAGCGCGTCTCCTCAGGGGGAAGGGTGGTATTGTTTAACAACCAACCCAGCTGCGGCCTACTTGCCTCGCCCGGGGTTCTTTTCAAGGAGTTGTCTTGGGTGACCCCTTCTCTCTGGCAGTTATTAATAATAACACATGCCAGGGAATAGTTCACCTTGTAGCGCAGAGGCCGCCGCCGCCGCCGCCGCCTCGCTGCTGCATGTATGTCTAGCCTCAGATAGGAAAGGGGGGCGGGGTGGTGGTGGTGTGGTGGTGGAGGGGGATACACAAAGTTTACCTTGTTTATGTAGCTGGAATCAGGTAATCATCTATGGCACGTCTAAACTGGCAGAGAGCCTGATTAGCTGCATCAAAGAAGGCCAAGAGGCTCGAGACTTAAAGAGAGAGCTGGAGAGGAGTGTGTGTGTGTGTTTGAGAAGGATGAAGAAAAAGGAAGGTGTAGTGGCAAGGTTGACCGACTGAGTGCTGCATTCTTCACCTAGAAGTCCCATTAAAAGCTGGAGCAGCAGAGGCCCTTTGTGCACGCTGAGTGCTCCATTGTAATAACAAGCAGCAGAGACAGGATTCAATCTGAGACCTGAATGAACCGACACATTCCAGGCAAAATCGTCCCCTCAAGTGCTTAAAGGGATTCAACAAATTTGAAGGCTGCTTTTTTGTGAGACCTCAAAAAGTTTTTTTTTTTTTGTCCTAAAAGGAATCTTTGAGTTGAAGACGAAGATCCGTGCATAGCAGCTGTAAAGCATAGCTGAAGGGTTTGTGCCATTTAACGCATCCTAGTTAATCATACTGGTGTAAAAATGGAAAGTCCAGTTAATCTGAGATAGAATAAGTGGATAACCAAAAGCCTGTAACTGGCATGACTTTTAAATGTAAACTGCAGCCACTGATGGACCAAAAACACGACCGAGGCGAGGCGGGATGATGGTGGCATCCACGGACACAGCAGCCTCTGGAAGCTTTTAGAATAAAGGTAAATAAAATACAATAAAATAAAAAGAAAACCCTCCGCTCTCTTTAAAAAAACAACACAACCCCACAGGCAGGTGCAGTCAGGAGAGCTGACGTTACAGCAGAGACACCTGGAGATAACCTGGTCCTTGGTTAGTTAGCTTTCTTTGAATTACGGTACATCACACTTCCCCTGCTGTCAGTCGGCTCTCCTGCTCACTCCCTCTGTGATTAAAGTTAGTTCTTATTAAGAGACGACTGACTTTAATCAGAGTGGTGCCTTCAGGTCCAGGACAGTGCTGAGACAAATCCACTCTGCAGGTATTTTTCATCGTCATCTCATCGTCGTCTAGTTAGCGTTCTGACTTGTCATTTGTCAATTACATCTGCAGGGAATATGTGTACCGTTTTCTCTTTCTGTAGTTTCCTCAGATACAAGCCGGTTGCTGTGTGTAATGACAAGTGACTGAAGTAGATTCTCTTCCATAGATCACATTACTGACGTTAGCGTCCATCAGTCTTTACTTGATCTCAACGCTGTCTGGACTCAGGTGGGACCAATCCTACAACAGTCTAGTCTCAGACTAACCAGTCTACATTTATAATGACATGAAGCAGTTTGATATTTTAAAATGCAACAGGATTCTGTACAAGCAGACATCTTAAACTAAACCCCACCAGTCATGAACAGCTCTGTTCTGGTCTGAGCCTGCACCCCCGAGTCAGTTTGTTGATGAGTGTGTTGGAGTCAAATCCCACATGGTGGACGTTGCTGCTAACTATCTTCCAGGGTGATGAAAGTATTTCAGACACCTGTAGTGACATTTGTGTTTTCCACACGATCACTGCTTTCTGTTCACGTGTCAGCGTCACGTCTGCAAATAAAGTTTTTGACATGTTGAATATTTGTTATCGTTGTATGTTGATGCAGACATATTTTAAACATGTAAGTGGACTTATAACAGCATGAGCACCCAACACTAAACAAACTCTACTGACAGGCAGACGGTACATTGTATTCAGTGACACTGGGTTGTTTTTTTAAACTTACTTTTAGCCAGTGAAAAACAGCCTCCAATGATTGTGGCTATTGCAAAAAATATATATGTTTATATAGAAAAAGTTGTACATATAATTTAAGGGAAATACTGCACACCAGATTTTATACACAACGAGAAAATGTTGTCAGTGAAGTATTTTGTTCTGCTAAATACCTTTGCTTGCACTACAGTTTCTATCTACAGTGAAGAGGCTTCATACATGAAAAAAAAAATAAACAAAACATTACAAGCAGCATAATGCAGCCAGCGATTGTTTGTCAACGCAAACAAAACCTGAAAAACAAGTTGGTAATATAGAACTTCTACGAGACGGGATGTGTACATTAGTAAAAGTCAGATGCTCCTCCTCCTTCACTACATAATACTTCAGTATAACATCATTCCTACAGAGACTAAGCTTCACAAAATCCAAACACAGCAGCTTCGTTCTGAGCTGGTTCATATCTGTGTGGCTGTACTCTCTGAGCAGACCCTACACTACAACCTACAGCCAATGAAGAGTGAGCTGTGGTGTCATTGACCAGAAGCTTGGCTTCAGACGTCCTCGTGCCCTTCAGTGTTAGTTGGGGGAGCAGCTGAACATCTGTGTTAGTCATTAGAGGAAGGAGCTGGCCTAAATCTTTCAGCCTGCAGAGAATCAGGGAGGAGAGAGCTGATGACAAACTACAACCAGCTTCTTGCAAATCTCACAGGAACACGGCTATTGTTAAGTGAGCCGAGTGTTGTGCAGCGGTTACTCTGAAATCACCGGCCTTCAGCTGTTCATGGGGCTGTTCACCACCAAGTGTCCTGAGAAGGTTCTATAAATGTTTTCATCCATATGTGAACTAAGCTATTCTGCTGTTAATATGATTGTTGTATATGACACATACAGCACCCTCCATAATTATTGGTTAAGATGTTTTAAAAGCCTTAAAATAAATTCAGTTTTTATTGCAGAAGCATACTCTCACACTGAAAACTGTAGAAAAATGTAACCTTCAACTCAACTCAAATGAATTGTTGGCATAAAGGAGGTTGAACAAAGTATTAACATCAAGGGTTAAATTGATAATTGTGGCACACATGGTTTGATGTAAAAGAATTATTTTTTAATGTGGGATTTTTTTCACACTGAATAAATGCACTTGAATTAAAGGTAGAATTTTCCTCTTTTTCCTGTATTATTTAGAAAAAAACTGAATTTACTAGAAGCTAAAGAACACATTTTAACCAATAACTATGGAGGGCGCTGTATAAGCTGACATATATAGAACTGTTCTTCACCTTCAGTCCGAACACAAACTTAACATGGAAATGACACGTGAAGTGAAAAAAAAAAACAAGTTAAATTCTTTGCATGTGTTCACAGACTGAGCCAGTAAAGCTGATTCTGATCTGATCTGACT
>NW_007577863.1:554604-560555 GCF_000690725.1 Stegastes partitus | reverse complement strand
TCCTTCCTTCAGGCTTTCAGACGGCATCACTCGGTGCTGTGAGAATCACAGATCAGCACAAACAGCCGTCGCCCTGGTACCAGTATCATCAGTGGGAGCTTTGGTTTCAAAGGGATCGTTTTTTTTTTTTTTTGATAAAGTGTTCTCGCGGTATTTCTCCATATCCAGAGAAAGCAAAGCACAAATCAAGCTCCAGGAGATAATACCTGTAATTGTGGTTTATGATGGGATGGCTTTGTTACACTCTCTGTACATGATGTTCAATCACACAGGACCTGCTGGATCTTTATGTTGTTTCTGCCTGTATTTGATTTTTTTTTTTTTTTTTGGTGCATGTGTTGTGAGGATTATTATTCATCTGCTGGTGGGATCACATCGTTCATGGTTGCAGACCCCTGAAGAATTCTATTAACCCTGGTTACATAAGGCCTAATAACATGCCACCCTGCTAAGCAGAATGGGATTGACTTAGAGAGGCAGGTGGGGGTGCATAATGAAGGTACATATAATTTACTTTAAAGCCAGCGGAATAAAAAAAAAAATGAACTAAATGTGAAGACATCCTTATTTTTCCCTCTCCTGTTGCTAACCCGGGCTGACAGAGTGAGATAAACGTACGCAGAAATAACACATTTGAGGTTACTTTTGACTACGTGTGTGTGTGTGTGTGTGTGTGTGTGTGTGTGTTAAACTGTACTGCTTTGTGATGCTGCCGTCATTGATTGCCTCGGTGATGGAGCCTGGCTTTCATTGTTGCTCTGCAGATCAGATGTGGAGTGCTGTTATTTGCTATATTTGCCATTCATTAGCCGGCAGTGAGGAGATGCCAGGGTGCATTTGCAGGCAGGCCACTCACATGATAGTGAGCATCAAATCAATTCAGTCACCTTGAACTCTGAAGATGAAAGAATAACATGTTGGAATTGGTCTCCCTCCTCGCCTGCACGCCTGTTCAGAAATGCTTGTCTGGCATCGCTGTGACTGTACGCGACGGTGTTGGAAAGAGAACGTTAACAAGTGATTCACCAACGACGTTTACGTGTTTTTTCTCCTCAAGCTCTGCTACACAGCACCGCCATGACAGGAAAGACCAGTGGACGGGCTGATCGAAGGACAGACACGAGAAAACAAACTGTACACAACATATGAGAGGCTAGAAGAAAATCATATTTAAAACCAATGCTGGTCTAGTTTTCAACATGTCCATCGCTTCTTTAAAAACAGCAACACTCAAATAAATAGTTTTTTTAAAAATTTATTTTCTATTTTTTGGAGAAGGCCTGTCCTATCCTAATATAACTGATGACTGGAGTTTTTGCTCAAACTGAAGTAATGCCGGCCAGTCAAGCAGCTGTTTTAGGAATACGTTCCATGCTGTGAGCTACATGTTCCCTCTGCAGTAACCTCACATGTTCCCACCATTCCCATCACCTCGCCCTCCTTGCTAACTTACACACTCTACAGCTTGTATGCTGGCGTATACACACACACTTTAATTTTCATCATTAATATCCCAGATTATAAAGGTGCTAACATTTTAGCTGCTGTATACATTTCTTGCCCACATCTGGATCCCGACTATAATTTATCTGTTTCCTGTGTGGCTCGTTTGCATCTTATTGTCTGAAGAGATGTTTTTGTTAACAGGTATGACGTAGAGGCCTACTGACCTTTTGGATCTCTAGACCTGTGCTTTGAAGGTTCATTCTACAATCCATAAAGCATCATGAAGGGACGCCACAGCTTTTCCTTTCTGATCTCACTGAACACAGTTTGACACTTTATTCAGGTTATATTTCACCCCTCCGAAGCACACAGTTGATGTAAACTGGGGTTTGGTGCTTTGCTCAAAGATGCCTAAAAATGTACAAAGCGCGAGCCATGTGGGTCATTCCACCTTAACAAACTGATGCCCCATGCCTGACCATCCTCACAGTTTATTTTTCTGGGGTGGAGGGAACTGACTGAGTTGACCGTGTGTAAAATCTGAGGTCATCGGCGACATTAGTTTTTGTCGATTTTTGCGTCGTTGTCTTCCTGCCAGTCTGTGGAGCGATTGTCCGAAGTGCCGCCGCTTGAGATAATGTAGCTCAAGTCCTGACATTGTTTTGGTCTTCAGTGGTACAGTCCTGCTTCTATTTTATTGTTTTGCTCTTTATTTTGTTCTTTGTTCCATGTTGCACTGAAGGAGCTGCTCTTAATCTCATTGTACGTGTGTATAGTGACAATAAAGGCATTCTATTCTATTCTATTGACAGAACAACACAGACCAGTTACATGATGGAGCAAATTTAGTCATAAAGGTCCATGCTTTTTTTCTATTCTGCTATTTCACCAACCATAAAACCTTTATTTTATTTTTCACTCTAAGAGGCAGATTTAGTTTTTTTTTTTTTTTTTTTTTTTTTTTTTTTTTAACTTTTACTTAATAACATATGTACGCACAGAAAAAAAAAGAACTTTTTTTTAAATTTGGAGAACAGAGGAGGAGCGACCCAGATACCGAAGCACCTTCTGATTAATGGCACATTTAAAAAAACAAGCAGATGGAAACATGTCTATTTGTAATAACAAAACAGGTTTTAACCAACAGGCCCATTAGTGTGACCGTCATCATCAGTGTTATGATGGAGTGACGTGAGCTGAGGCCTGCAGCAGACCCACAGACTGACATACATGATGATCATATGCTGTACATACACCCAGAAGACATCATCAGTGCAGCAGGTCCTAAAAGCAACTGGCATGAAAATAAAAGTGAAACACTGAAATTGTAAAAATGCTTTTTTTTTTTTTAGATTTTTAAATACAATGCTATTTTATAGTTTTTTTTAAAAAAAATTGCATAAGTAACATTTGTAATGACATGTCTCAGAGATATTACTGATCAGGCCTATAAACTGTGCACAAAAACAGTCTGCAGTCAGACAAAATCTAAAATAATCCTGTGTCAGCATCACAAGAATACTATGAATGCTATTAATATATAGATGTCTGTCAATATCAAAACTACAGCNGCCACTGATGGAAACAGAAGCTACCGCTAACTAAACTAGCATCAGCAGCCAAGTACTGCCTGTGTGTTCTGGACACTTCCACCCCGTCAGAGCGCTGCCCCGGGGTGGAAGTGGCCGGAATGTGCACAATCACACACCGGTCAGTTAGGTGTGAAATCCAGTGATGCGTAGTGTTCTAACAATACACTAGTTATTATAACAACTATGAACAATAATAAACAACTAATGAGCCTTCCAGCATCAAGCCCTCCTTGTATCTGGACCTCCGTCTTGACAATCCGACAGCCTTGATATCTGACATAAAAGAAGGTTTTACATTTAGTGTCGGATTATCGAGTCACGACTATTTGTTTTTTAGTTTGTGAGTAATCAACAACTGAACTTCTTTTTTAAAATTATTATTAAAGGTATGAAATGTGCTCATAAGGAGAACATATTTAAATTAGATTTCCTTTTCTCTCCACCCTGTGCTGGTCTCTGGAGATAAAGCCCGACTTGATGTCACAGAACCAGACATGCAAACTGACAACAGGCACAATGTCAGATGAAAAACAGATACTTATTTCATTTACATTTATATAAATGCTCATACAAGGTGGCAGTGGATTACAAAGTTGTTTTTGAAGGAGGAGGGGGGAAAAAAAAAAGAGAAGCGTTATTAGTTATTAGACTGAACCTGCTCTACACGTTGGTTATCTCTCACTGATAGCCGGCTTTTCAAAACCTTAATAAATCCAGCCGTGTTGACGGCTCTGTGAGTTTGCTTGCATTTACAATCTTAGTAAAGGCACTGTAGAGGAAAATTGAAGTTGGATTATTTTTTTTTTTAAATGCATGAATAGATAGATAAATAAATAAGTGTTCTCCTGGTGCTGTCTTTAAAATGGATGCCTGGAATTTACAGTTTTCCATTAACTGATGCCCAACAGCTTTTTCACGCCTGCACCCGGCCTTGGAGCCAGCGCGGTGTGTGTGTGTGTGTGTGTGTGTGGTGGCACTCAGCAGGCCGCCGTGCCGCAGTCTTCATTTTCTTAGCATTTTTTTTTTTTAACTTAAATGTGTCATTCTGTCTGCTTCCTTCCTTCCTTCAGGCTTTCAGACGGCATCACTCGGTGCTGTGAGAATCACAGATCAGCACAAACAGCCGTCGCCCTGGTACCAGTATCATCAGTGGGAGCTTTGGTTTCAAAGGGATCGTTTTTTTTTTTTTTTGATAAAGTGTTCTCGCGGTATTTCTCCATATCCAGAGAAAGCAAAGCACAAATCAAGCTCCAGGAGATAATACCTGTAATTGTGGTTTATGATGGGATGGCTTTGTTACACTCTCTGTACATGATGTTCAATCACACAGGACCTGCTGGATCTTTATGTTGTTTCTGCCTGTATTTGATTTTTTTTTTTTTTTTTGGTGCATGTGTTGTGAGGATTATTATTCATCTGCTGGTGGGATCACATCGTTCATGGTTGCAGACCCCTGAAGAATTCTATTAACCCTGGTTACATAAGGCCTAATAACATGCCACCCTGCTAAGCAGAATGGGATTGACTTAGAGAGGCAGGTGGGGGTGCATAATGAAGGTACATATAATTTACTTTAAAGCCAGCGGAATAAAAAAAAAAATGAACTAAATGTGAAGACATCCTTATTTTTCCCTCTCCTGTTGCTAACCCGGGCTGACAGAGTGAGATAAACGTACGCAGAAATAACACATTTGAGGTTACTTTTGACTACGTGTGTGTGTGTGTGTGTGTGTGTGTGTGTGTGTTAAACTGTACTGCTTTGTGATGCTGCCGTCATTGATTGCCTCGGTGATGGAGCCTGGCTTTCATTGTTGCTCTGCAGATCAGATGTGGAGTGCTGTTATTTGCTATATTTGCCATTCATTAGCCGGCAGTGAGGAGATGCCAGGGTGCATTTGCAGGCAGGCCACTCACATGATAGTGAGCATCAAATCAATTCAGTCACCTTGAACTCTGAAGATGAAAGAATAACATGTTGGAATTGGTCTCCCTCCTCGCCTGCACGCCTGTTCAGAAATGCTTGTCTGGCATCGCTGTGACTGTACGCGACGGTGTTGGAAAGAGAACGTTAACAAGTGATTCACCAACGACGTTTACGTGTTTTTTCTCCTCAAGCTCTGCTACACAGCACCGCCATGACAGGAAAGACCAGTGGACGGGCTGATCGAAGGACAGACACGAGAAAACAAACTGTACACAACATATGAGAGGCTAGAAGAAAATCATATTTAAAACCAATGCTGGTCTAGTTTTCAACATGTCCATCGCTTCTTTAAAAACAGCAACACTCAAATAAATAGTTTTTTTAAAAATTTATTTTCTATTTTTTGGAGAAGGCCTGTCCTATCCTAATATAACTGATGACTGGAGTTTTTGCTCAAACTGAAGTAATGCCGGCCAGTCAAGCAGCTGTTTTAGGAATACGTTCCATGCTGTGAGCTACATGTTCCCTCTGCAGTAACCTCACATGTTCCCACCATTCCCATCACCTCGCCCTCCTTGCTAACTTACACACTCTACAGCTTGTATGCTGGCGTATACACACACACTTTAATTTTCATCATTAATATCCCAGATTATAAAGGTGCTAACATTTTAGCTGCTGTATACATTTCTTGCCCACATCTGGATCCCGACTATAATTTATCTGTTTCCTGTGTGGCTCGTTTGCATCTTATTGTCTGAAGAGATGTTTTTGTTAACAGGTATGACGTAGAGGCCTACTGACCTTTTGGATCTCTAGACCTGTGCTTTGAAGGTTCATTCTACAATCCATAAAGCATCATGAAGGGACGCCACAGCTTTTCCTTTCTGATCTCACTGAACACAGTTTGACACTTTATTCAGGTTATATTTCACCCCTCCGAAGCACACAGTTGATGTAAACTGGGGTTTGGTGCTTTGCTCAAAGAT
>NW_007577863.1:539010-552053 GCF_000690725.1 Stegastes partitus | reverse complement strand
TTCATCACTAACCTGACTTACTAATTATCAGCTGGACTTATTACACCTGCTAACTGGTAACAACTCTGGCAAACTGGAACAGAAACAGTCTGCGCTCCTGGTAAAAACGCTGTAACGTCTACGTACGCACATCCAAACAACGTTATACACGATAGACCAATAAATAAATAGATCAGTGAAATATATTCTAGCAAATAAATTCCATTCAGCACAGGTAAAACCAAACAAAAAGCTAATTAAAAATAACTCCAATGTTATTCCCCACAGAAGAAAAAAAATTTAAAAAAGAGGAAATTGACGTATTTCTTTTAAATAAATTATTCTCGTGTCATTTCTTTCTCATTCGGTGGTCTTGCTTCAGGTGTGTACAGGTTATGTTTTCTTAAATATTCTAAATTTAAAAAAACAGGTAACGTAAAAATACAACAAAACACAAGAACATAAAGAATCAGCTCAGATGATTCCTCGTGTCTCAGTGTGTGTTAGCATGTCCACGGCTAGCAGCACACTGGGTCGTCCTGATGGGCTCTAACTACTGCCTGCATTGTGATTGTGTACAAATCTTCTGAAATAGCAAAGAGGCTAAAAAGAGCACTGTTACTGCAAATTAAAATATCCTTTTTATAATTTATTGGTTGTGATGCTTGTGTTTTGAAAGTCAAGACTTTAACTAAATGTTTGTTGCTGCCTTTTAATCACTCTCGCCTGTTATTAATTATGTATGGTTTTGTTTTAAATTCACAATCACTCAGTTTCACTAAAAACCTCACTGAGCTGGATTATATTCAAATTCTAAAAATAAATCTTACATAATTCAATTTAAAAAAAACAAATAAACATTTAATGTTTCTTCATTTTTAGCCCGTCCTGGTTATTCTGACAGAAAAACGTCTTTATAACCATATTTGAAGCTACTTAGAAACTTTGGGACGGAGAAAAATGAATTTTATGGAGAAAGGGTCACACCGGATGATAAGACAGCTACACTTGTTTTAAAAATAAAATTAAATAATGCAATAATAACGTAACAGCAACATACGTATTTAGAAATTTTAAACAAATGGCACATTATAATTCACAATAGATTTTCTGTTGTCTAATTGGTTGTGACAAATTTTAAAGGCCTAAAAAAAAAAAAAACATTTCTTTGCTCCAAAAAAAAGAGTGAAAGCCGGAGCTGTGCTGTCAGTGAGTGGAAAGTGGATTTCAGTGGGTTAGTTCTCCAACTACTGTGCACACGGTGACCCGACTTTGTGTTATCTGGATGGTACGCAGCGTTTGTTGAATGTCACACAGATACTGTGAAGATGTCAGCCGTCTCTCTCTTACCGTAGGTAGTCTCTTCGGCACAGGATGAGGTTGGCTTTGGTGTAGAGCGTGGAGCCCACCTCGCCCAGCCTGCAGTCACAGCAGGCACACTTGAGGCAGTCCTCGTGCCAGTACTTATCAAGGGCCTTCAGCAGGTAGCGGTCCTTGATCTTCCGGTTGCAGCCGGCACAGCCTTTTGGCTTGGTGTCCGGCTGGACGGAGAGCATTTGTATACCTGGGAGAAGCAAAGAGAGAGAGAGAGAGAGAGGGGCGTTAAACACTGATGGAGCAGCAGTGCACCGACTGAGGAGAAGGAAAATGGTGTCTTCATAACAACACCCTGAGGGTAACAGAAGGAAGCATAAAAAATCTGCCCCGATACGAAGCTAAATGATCGGCCTGAAAGCGTGAGGCATTAAAAACAGTATTTACATTTTTAGAAGGGTTTTGCATTGACAAGGAAAGTGAACTGATAAAACAATCAGAACAATAATAGTGTGAATCACTTGTTTATTATTGTGCTGCTGAGTCTTTAACAAGCACTAAAATGTTCATGTATCGAACCAGAATTTTAAAAAACACTGATATAAAAATCCCAGATTCCAACACCGTCAGAAATCCACATTTCAATCTAAGCTGTCTTTAATGACGTGTCATATACCGCATGTACGCAACGGAAATTTTCAACATGTTCGGAGTGACAGTAATTTTTGCCGCTAACGTACAAAAACTCAGATTTAACCCTTAAACTGTCGGCTTTAAACCATCCAGCAGAACAGCTACAACAACACTTCTTGGCAGGTTTTAATATTTTTATTCGTATGTTCACAGAGGAAGCGTGTAAATCCCAGTGAGTCCGTGTGCACACTTTGCAGCGTGTACAGAGAGAACATACATGTGACCGGTGCAGGAAGATCTGAGAAACAAAACTAAAAACGTTCAGTGATAAGCGGTTGTACCATTCGTACGTCACAGTTTAGTTGTTTCTTAATCAAAGCTGATACCTTCACACACAAACAATGCACCAAAGATTTAGTGTACACCAATTTTTTTAGCAGACTAAACATTAGGTGTAAAACAAACACATCAGCTATGGTCTCACAGCGTCGTTTACTCCAAAGTCAGTGAGCTAAACCCTGCATATGGGTCACTATGCAGTCCTGTCATATGCCAAACAAAAAGAATACTTTGAACCGTAGAACACAGAAAACACGACATTTATTTCAGGTAAAGTCAGAAACCAGCTGTGCTATTTGTGCGTGATGCTCATGGAAACTCCAAAACTGAAGCATGAGCTCACCAAGCAGCACGTTGAGGAAGACGCAGTGAAGAAACAAACACTCAGTGTCTCCACTTTGTGTGGAGATAGTTGGAGGAGCTGCTGCGCTGATACTTTATGACCAATATTTTATTCTTAAACAAAGCCCAACACGAGCAGGTGTGGAGGAAGTTCATAGTATTTACTGTCATAGTAAATAACAACGATGAATTAGCTGTAAATAAAATCAGCATCATAGATGAGGACTTCTGCATGTTCCTGGTCTCTGAGCAGCAGCAGTTCTGGACTGATGGTGTCCCAGCAGAAGGGAACTGAGCCTGTTTAAGGTCCAGCAGACTGGACCACTGTTTAAATGTTGTGAGCCCAACAAGCAGCCCACACAGACACAAAGCCACAGTTTCACATTTCTTCCTGGACACTTCTTTTCCATTGACCTCCTCTGTGTTTAGAGGGGCGTGGCTACGCGCGGGGAGCTTAGCAGCGCGCAGCGTATTGTTTGGCCTGAGCTGACTGTGGAGAGCCTTTGTTGGCCCACTGGAGGCGCGGAGGAGGCGCGGAGGAGGAGGGGGATAATGAGGCTTCGCACCGGGCTGGAATTAGTATTCTCCTACCATTCCCTGAGGAGAGGCACAGCCCCACTCCCCTTTGTCCCCCATTCATCTCTCTCTCTCTCTCACACACACACACACACAAACACACACACTTTAGTTTTAGCTTTGGCCATTTTAAAATACAGAAACTTTGTGATGTTAACCAGCCAGTCCTGTGAAGTGGTCCTGATGATGTGGAGGTGGATTCTATGTGTGTGTTCAGTTTCCCTTCCTGACAGACAGTGTTTCTCTGTAATTTTACTACTTGTGAGTTGTGAACCGTTGTGTATTTCAGTGTGGATGCAGCTCAGACTGGTTCTAAAAGTCCACTCCAACCTAATGGACACTTTCAAGTTTGTGCATCTGGCAGTTTAAAGATGTGGATGAAGTCGGGAAAAGGCTGATGATGCTTTAAAACTACACGACTAGAATTAAAAGGTGCCAAACACACTGATGTGCTCCTTTCATAGAAAATAAATACTACAACATACAATTAATTGTTCTTTATCTGCTGCACATTCTTTTTTTTTTTTCTCCCCCCCGCAAAGACAGTATCAAACAAGTTGCAGCTCAGCGGTGAGCAGCTCGTTTGTTCCAGGGCGTCGGGGCTGCTGATTTGTTAATTGGCTGGATTTAGGGAGCGGGAGCGCGGCTGCTCGGCCGGCTGCTCTCCGCTGCGCCTGTTCAGCACCACTGATCCGTCCTGCCTCGTTAACACTACAAAGTCCCGCTACTCATTACCACACCAAAAGGAGCCGGAGTTTCCACTGTGCTTTCACTGTGCCATCAACTCGGAGGGACAAGGAGAGGAGAAGCATGGCAGGAATTCGGCCACTTCGCTCTTTTCATTGCCGGAAGTGCTTAACAAAGGCTTCGTTTTCCCACAAAGGAAGGCAAATCGTAGCCGCTTAGTGTCCTAATGATATCTGTTTTATTTCATCGCTCAGCGCAGAAGCTCGTCTCCCTTTCCCCTCATTTCCACTCTCATTGTGGCTCTCCAGGCTGCGGCGCGTCTCCGGCCACATGTAGGCTCTGATTATCTGAGCCCGGAGCGGATGGAGGCTGATGGAGGGATGGAGCGGAGAATTGCATGCTATTTCAGTCCCAGCTGATCGGCAACGAGATGCTGACATTTCACCCTATCAGTTTAATTATTGTTGCCATGGCAGCGCACTGTTGGTAAAGGCCAATCACGGATTAAACATAGACTCAATTTGCCATGCAGCTCTCACAGGCACAGAACAGGCTGGAGCCGCTATGAACTCCGGCACATATCAAGTGAATGATCACCAACATCACACCAGGGCACATCCCTCTAATGTCTGGATGAAAGGTTATCGGTGGAATGACATAAAATAGATAATGGATCGGGTTAGAGCAGAAGCAGGTCAGACCTGGACGCGTCGCCTTCGACGCAGAGAGAGATGCTGTAACTTGTCATCGCAGAGCACACTAAACACACATGAAACGTGCCGTTCATTCAATCCGAAGCCAAAGAAAGCGTCTTACCGAAACTTTTCTCCCTTTTCTGCATTTGTTGAGCCGCTGGAGCAGCCGAGGCACCACCATGCAACCCGGAGCCGCCTGGTCCGGAGAGCAGCTGTCTGCAGGCAGACTGAGATCAGGCTTTGTTAGAAAGGGAATAATCCAGCACGGCGACCAGAGAGGAATGAAAAGAAGGAAGGGGGAAACATCGGCCAACAAAACGCAGGCGGAGGAGCTAGAGCGAGCTGCTGTCGGGCGTCACACGGCGCTTAAGAGCTCGTTTATCGCCGATCGGAGCTGTATGTGCAGAGAGATGCAGGCAGCGAATGACATGACGACAAAGAGATGCAGCGACCATCTAATCCTGCTGGCAGCCTAATCACAGCGGCGGCGGCGGCGGCTGCACGCTGCTCCGCTAATCAGCGCTTTGACGTGCACCCGGTCCGCCTCAGTCCGCCTCAGTCCGCTCCCCCAGCAGCACCACCGGAGCGTTTAAGCCAAACTTACTCCTTATCTCACCCGTATTTAAATAGCACGGGCTTCAGGATTTGATGTATTTATGTCAGCCTTGTTTTAATGATGACATGCAGGCCGAGGCCTAAATTCCATCAGATTCAAAAGGCAAACATGTCAAAACAGTGTCTCCTGCTCACTCACCTCAGTCAACTAAGCAGAAGCCTGATCTCAAGCCGTGGGTCTCAGCTACAGATCCCCTCTGAGCAGGAAAAAGTTCACCAAACTGACACAGTGCGTTGCACCACATTGATCTTCTGGGTGGAGAAAACGAGCTCCATGTGGACCACAGCGGCCACTTAGTGGGAAATGGCACAGTTACAGGTGTTGGTCCGCGTGCCGTGGAGCACACAGGAGGGACCAGGCCTGAGTGGCAAGAGATGGCCAAGGCAGGTGGTTCATAAACTCCCGTCCCCTCACCGCGGAGACACCATAAGGTCATCCATCTATTACCAGCCGCGCCACTATAACGAGAAAACATGAATGGCGTGCGCGTCCCCGGAACGCCCACTTTTCTAACGTCCTTCTGTCTCCGAGTGGCGGATGTGCGCGTTACTCTGGGGTGACAAGTAGAGTGTGGTGGGATTCAGTTATTTATGATTTAAGGAACAGGTTTCAGAGGAACACAGTTTCTTCACTCAGTGTGATCTACCTGCTCACATCTAAAGTTTAATGATACAACAAGTCCACGGAGTGTTGTCCCACTGCCACGCAGGGCCCACAGCTCACAGGGACTTCAGGCCTGTTACCGGCATCAGCACATCATACAGTCACACTAATGTTTACTGTGTTGGATTGAACAACTCAAACAGCCTTAAAACAAGAAGTCTGGCGGCAAAGGAGGAGCGTCAGTGTGAATAAAGGTACCTTCAGTTATTCAGGTGCGGCAACAGATTGGTCTGAGAAAATAAAAATATCACAGAGAAGATCTAGAAATAAGGTCCCGGGTCCCACCGAGGCCGCCCATAGCCTCTCCATTATTATTATTATTATTATTATTATTATTTAATTGAAATAATTGCTCCAATGAAAGGACAGATTTATTTTTTTTTTGCGCCATTAATGATCGGCCCAGTTCGGACTGGATGAGGCCGTAATGAGGCCGGCATGTCAGGGGAAAGGTGCCTCACACCTCCCTCACCACCACCACCACTGCGTACAGACACAGCCTGCGTGGAAGTTATTCCCTTAAATATGCTGATCGGGAGAGGAGGAAGGAGGAAGGGAGGGGAAGGCAGCAGGAGGAGGAGACACAAGTCAATAGTTGGCATGCGGCTTCAGCCTAAAATGCAGCGATAATGAGATGGGTCATAAAATGCTCTCCGCGCCATTATGAGTGATGAGATGCATTAAAGCTGACAGGGTATTACCTACCAGTAATTAGGTTTTGTCATGGATTGAATTATTTCAAGGCGGCCTATCTTGGTAATCATGCAATTTGCTGCATAGTGTGTGTGTGTGGTGTGTGTGTGTGTGAGGCTGCCAGCCCTCTCCCGGTGCCCTTCCACCTTCCTCTCACTCGCTGCGTTGCGCCAATTATTCATTCTCCGTATGAATCTAAGATAGAGACAGAAGGGAGCAGTGAAGGTGGAGGATGGAGGAGACCGGCTGATCAGCTCTCCCGATGCGATGGATCCGCGCACCTTCACAACACTCCTCACACAACAGAGAGAGAAAACGCTGTTAGGATTAAACAACTTTCCGCTAATGAAGAATGGAAATAAGAGCAGGACCACATCCTCCACGGTGCCGGTGGCTTCACTGACCCACCAGACTAGTGAACACACATGGAGACTGTTCGGAGGAGCCGCCTCGTACATTTCAAACCTCACATGTCCTCAGCAGCAGCAGCAGCCGTGTGTGTGTGTTTTCTGCGTAAATATCTTCTGCCACTTTACGCGCAGTGCCCTCTGCGGAAAGCGTCAAACTCACAACCCAGAAACACTGAGACTGAACACGTACCTTGGAGTACAGCCAGGGATGCCCGAAACAAACAGTCGGGTCTCTTCCGCGGTTTGTCTCTTCTCTGTTCTCTTGACTTTAAATCAAACTGTCCACATGGAAACTTTCTCGCACTTTTGATTCTCTAAAGAAAACTTGCCGACACGAGTTTGGCTAGAAAACAGTTAAAGAGAGCAGCTGTTGGGGATGTCAGATCAGCCCCTAAACTGGGTTCCCCGTGGTTCTGCGACCCTCCTTACCTTCTCCCTCCCCCGTCTCTCTGTCTCTCTGTCTGTCTGTCTGTCTCTCTGGTTCTCTAACAGGGAAAAGCGGCGCGGAGTGGAGCCTCCTCTCCTATTTAAGCCCCTCCACCAGGTCCCCAGTCAGCAGCACACTCCAGCTCATCCAAGAAGCTGACAAGCACCGTTAGGGAAGGCAGCGCATGTTGCTCTAATGGACCTCATTAAGCTCTACTTACAGATGTTCTCTTAACATAATTGATCTGCAGCGAGTTGAGAGGACGGCAACCTATTCCCTAGCCCCCAATTATGGCCCGGTAATTAGATCCCCAACCTCCAGTTCTCCACATTCACCCTTCTAACATTCCGAAATATCAAAGTATCTCTTTCTCTCAAAGCGACCGCCCCCCTCCCTCCACCACCTCACCTCCATGTCTCCTCCCTCATCCCCCTCCCACCCACAAGACACTATTGACAGTCAGATCTGCTAACCTTTGTAGTGTAGCCAGACTTAGCAGTGCACTCACTCCAATTGACAGAGCTCACTCACTTTTCCATTCCTCCTTTCTCTCTCCTTGCCTTTTTCGCTCCGCTGGGAGAGCCGGAGAGAGAGAAAGAGAGGCAGAGAGTGAGTGAGTGGCAGAGATGGAGAAAGAAAGACAGAAAGTAAAAGGGGGGAAAAGTAAGTTAGCACATTCCATAAAGGGCTGTACTGATAATATCCGTCAGGGGAGGCTTTTGCTTTTTTTTCTCCCCATACTATCTTTTATCTTAAATAATTCCTCTGATGGCAGTGAAAACAGAAAAGGAGTGTGTGTGAGTGTGTGTGTGTGTGTGTGTGTGTGTGTGTGTG
Source organism: Stegastes partitus (assembly GCF_000690725.1). Taxonomy (NCBI): domain Eukaryota; kingdom Metazoa; phylum Chordata; class Actinopteri; family Pomacentridae; genus Stegastes; species Stegastes partitus. The sequence goes on along the minus strand of NW_007577863.1, from coordinate 543,845 downwards.
GTGGGGGGCTGTATTAGGAACTGATGAGGAGTGATAGCACAGCTTTTACAATGCCAATCAGTGCCACTCCTATCACCCATCTAATTAGCCGGAGTGCTAAAACAGAAAGCACTTGGGGAGATGGTATTGTTGCGCTTTTGCACTGTTTAAAAAAAACAAAAAAAAAAACAGGTTTTCACACTGACATATAAAAAACGTGTTCTGATGGGGCGCAATCAAGATCTCACATTTGTATGTTGTCACAGGGCTGCAGATCATCATTTTGCTGGTTGTCAGAATGCTGGTCCTTTGTGTGTGTGTGTCTTGCCTCTTGTCTTGAGGGCAACACACCTCAAGTGTCCTTGGGCAACACACTGGACCCTGAGTTACCGGTCTGTGTGTGTGTGTGAATGGGGAACACATTATAAACCACTTTGTAGATGCTTGCTAAGGTTTAAAGATGCGATATTAGTGTGGCACATCTACCATCCTCTCTGGCTTAGTTTAGCGTGGATTCCTCCCACAAAGGCACAACGTGGTCAGAAAGAAAAAGAATGAAAAAGGTGTGTGTGTCACCTCCTTTAGCTAAAGGGATGCAAACTGTGGCCTTTGCTCTCTGGGATGTTCATGAGTGGATGCACAGCTGACTAATTATAATACGAGTCGTTAAGAACAGATAATTTTAGTTTTGCTGTTAACATGGTGCCATGGTTGCATGAACTGAAATGTGGGTATCAGAGTGTCAGTAAACAAACTTGATCCATCAGACCTGAGGTGGCCAAAAACATTTTCATGTTTTCGCCTTAACTTTGGGGTTCATTTCTTGCTCTTTAATTACTTCAGGCTTTGGGTTGGTCTCAGTTTCAGGACATATGTAACTGTAATTCAGTATAGTCGACATGCTTTTGAGTAGATTACTGTAACCTTTATGAGAAAGTCAGTCAAAAATTAAATACGATTTCTGAAGTACATTTTTTACAGATAATTTCTCATTTGATCTACAGACCTGATAAAACGTGCATGAATGTTGGTAGATAGTTGCAATAATATACACATCTATTACCTTATATTATCTTATCTTAATGAACATATTAATTTAATAAGATACCAGCTTTGTGTTGCCAAGAAATTTTTGTTTTGGATGCATAGCTAAATTTAAAGGACTATAGTATGGATTAAAACCTGCATAGCCTGTTAGTGTGGCCTGTACTCTTAGACTTAAAAGGTTTGCAATGCCTAAAATTTTGGGGGAAAAAACGAAAACAAAAAACTTGAACACAAACCAGCAATCTGAGGCTGTCTCAGAGATGTAGAGGAGTAAAAAAAAAATAGCTTTAAGTAATGGAGTAGCAGTAAATAATAATAATAATAATAATAATAATAATAAATTAAATATCCAAAATTGACATTTATGTTCTGTACTTGAGTAAATGAGCTGCAGGTAGCTGGAGCTGCTGGTTTTCCTGTGAGAGATGCTCATAGATACACAGTGCATCTTTTCTGTCCACTTATGACTGTATGTTCAGCATTTCTGTGGTCTTTCTCTTTTACATCTCTCATAAGACACTTTATTTGTCATAGCCCATTGTTCCTATAGATAAACTTCAGGTTTTTCTTTTCTGTGTTGACTGTTCATTGTTTGTCTCTAATTTATACTAAACGCATTAGAAATATACATGAAATATGCCCTTCAAGATTTTTTTTCTTTCTGAGAAACACCTCACACACACAGCAACCGTTAAGAACAGATTTAAAAAAAAAAAAAAAAAGTTTATTTAGTGATTCTATTGTGGCCATAAGTGAGTTTGCCTGGTTGTCTGTCTGTGTTGGAACTGTAAGAGACAGGCAACCTGTCCAAGGTGTAGTCCACCTCTTGCTCATTGTCAGTTGGATATATGGGCTAGAGCAGGGGTGTCCAATCCTGGTCCTGGAGGGCCACAGTCCTGCATGTTTTAGATGTTTCCCTCTTCCAACACCTGATTGAAATGATCAGCTCATCATCAAGCTCTGCAGAAGCCTGATAATGATCCTGATCATGTGAATCAGGTGTGTTGGAAGAAGGAAACATCTAAAACATGCTGGATAGGGGCTCTCGAGGACCAGGATTGGAGACCCCTGGACTAGAGAGTCAGTAACCTTCTAAAGAGGAAACAGAGAATCTACATTCAGTTATCGTCTTTTTGTTTGTTTGTTTGTAGAAAGGATTTAGAAAAATTTGCTCTTTCATGTCAAAATAAAAACAGAATGTGATGCTTAATGAATTTACAATTAAAAGCAGTTAATTCTAAAATGTAAAATGGGACATTGCATTAAAATTCACTCCCTTTAAAGTGACTCGCCTAATTCCACACAGGTGCAGCCAATTGTTGCTCAAAGTCACACGATTAGTGACTGTACCTCAAGTGACTGTAGTCTAAACACATCTGTATGTTAAATGCACAGTCAGTGGAGAACCAGTGCTCCTCGATAGAACTACACAGTGAAGACAAACAGAACACTCCAAACCACCTCATGTTGGCCACTGAAAGGCACAAGGCATGGGATAAGTCAGGAAAGTCACTGAATACCCCTTGAAATACAGTAAATAAACCCGTAAGTAAGACATGTAAGAAATATTTCAAATGCACAAATCTGGCCGTCCTTAAAAACTGAGTGACTGTGCAAGAACGAGACGAGTGAGGGAGGTCACCAACACATCCATGACTCCTCCTGAGGGCCTACAGGCTTCAGTGGCTGTGTGGAGGATCCACACACTGACAAACACCATCACCACATGTTCAGTGACTGAGTTACAGTCACTAAAACTACATCCACACACACACACACACTAAAACTGGTTTCTGAACACTTTGACAGCACTGTTTTCTAGATGGAGGCACACATTTAGTTTGCATTGTTTGTCATTTTACTATTAATTCATTTCTCTTTTCTTTCAGTTACCTGTCTGCTGCTGTTGCTGCTGCTGCTGCTGCTGCATGGTACTTCCTGGTTGGACGCTGACTAAAGCCAGAGCTGAGGGCGGAGCATGGCTTTATTCTGAAGGCCCGCTCACAGACCAGACCAAGAGCTCTGACATCATGGGGGGGATTTGGGGTTCTTTGTGTTAGTGTTAGTTGTTGCCTCTATAGTTTACCCCCATGCGTTAAACTTGGTCTGATCAGCCAGTATATAGTTGCCCCAGTCTCACAGTCTGGCTGGTCTGTTACTTGAGTTAATGTCCAATTTTGTTAACCATATTTATCAGTAGAGTAATATTTTGTTGACCTCTTTTAAAGGGCCTTACAACTCGGATTTCAGTATTTTCTTTTTTTTTTTTTTTGTAAATTTTTTTTTTGTTGGAGAAAATAAATTTGTATTTTGTGAACTTTAAACCTGTGTTTTTTGTGCTTTGACTGCTTGGTCCATGACAGGCTGAGATGGTAGAGCATGTACAACAACTGTTGCCTGTTTTTTTCTAGTCACAGATTTATGGGAGTTTGGCAAAGAGAAAGCCACTGCTGAAAACAGCTGACATTAAATCTAGACCAGAAGGTATGTAGGAGACTTTGAAATAAACTGGAAGAAGGTTCTTTGGTCTGATAAGACCAAAATGGATGTTTTTGGCCATCAGGCTAAATGCTGTATTTGGCAGACTGCACACCATCACCACCATGAAGCATGGCGGTGGCAGCATCATGCCTTCAGGATGCTTCTTGGCAGCAGGTCCTGGAAGGTTCATAATAGCAGACACTTGGGTACACATTTGTTTTCCAGCAAGACGATGACTCAAATCATACAGCCGAAGCTACAAAGAAGTGGTTTAAAGACAACAAGGTGAACATGACCTAATAAAAGTCCAGACCTCCATCCAGTTGAGAATTTGTGGTTGGACTTGAAAAGGGCGGTTCACTCATGGGGGTAGAATTGCAGCGTCCAGATAGACCAGACTGACTGACACCTATCCACACAGGCTCAATGCTGTAATTGTTGTCAAAAGTGCTTCTTCCTTTTGTTTAACAAGCTCCTTGTGGATTAATACAGTTTTATCTTAATTCATCTTTTCTTATCTACTCAACACCACCACACTGTCCTGGGTGGCAGCCAGCCAGAGCTGCTCTTTGTGATTTGTTTTTAATTTTGCGACTGATTTCTTATCCATAGTATCAAGCTTCTTTAAGTGACTTTGTTTTATGTTATTGTCACTTTCAAAGGAGTTTGTCATACCGATTTTTCCTGTCGGATTTCTGTCCTGGTGGCGGAGACCCAACATCCACTTGTTTCCACCAGGGACCAGCTGATGAGACTCCAACAGTGTGCTAGCTCCGGTGTGAGACACGACATCTCCGGGGAGCTGAGGAGGAAATACATGGGCTGTAGGGCCAGGAGGAGGCAATGGCTAAGCAGACAGTCTGACTGTATCTCTCTTCTATCATAATGGTGAATGTAAGGCATCTTGAGACTAACATAGACGATTTAACGTCACTCTCAAAGAGCAAGAGTGTTTTTTTGTGAGGGCTCTGTCATGTGCTTCACAGAGACGAGGCTTTCATTCGGTGTGGTTGGACAGGAGCTGCAGCAAGAACGACAAGAAGAACGAAGGGGATGTTGCTAACTATGTAAACAACAAAAGGTGCAACCATGAACGTGCTACTGTGAAAGAACCAGCATGCAGCCTGGACATCAAACTGCTGGCGCCAAGTATTTGTTCAAATTATTTGCCCAGTGAGCTTTTTTAGACAATGGTGATCGTTGCTTACATTCTTCCCGCTGGCTGCTGGGCTCATCAACTCCATGACCGTGGGACTACCGATGCTTCATAGCCATGTCTGTCACCCTGATGCCAACTCTGCTCACTTTCATTTTGTTCATTGCAAGGA
>NW_007577863.1:526694-538177 GCF_000690725.1 Stegastes partitus | reverse complement strand
ACTCTCTTCTCACATCCACTACAGTGACAGTGTTGGAGAGCCCTGATAGGGGAGAGGGCCATGAGAGTCATTAAAGAATAGTAGGGAGATGATGCAGGGGAGGAGGCTGAGAGACTTTTTTTTTTAAACTTTCCCAACAGCATCCAACCTGCCCTGCTCAGAGAGAAGCTGCTGGAGATGCAGATGAATGCTGCACTAGTAGCAGGGATCACCAGCTACCTCACGGTTCGGCCACAGCTTGTGAGGCCGCAGAGCACCATGTCAGATGCAAACCTGAGCAGCTTGGGTGCACCTCAGCAAACAGTCCAGTTCTGTTATAACTTTGTGTGCGTACAGTGATACAGTATAACATGAGAATAAAGCAGAGAACACAAAAGAAAGCTTAGCCAGGATACTCAACTCAGTTTTCACACCACCAAAATATTTTACTAAGGATATAGGGCATGTTCCAGTTGAAGAATAATGGTAGCACTGGTAGCACCACAGATACGTATCCTAATATAAGGAGAGAATAAGGGAGCTGTATCAGTACCTAAAGAACCTCGACAAGGCCACCTGGGGACGGTCAGCCCATGAACTACAAGTTAAATTTAAACTACTACAATAGTCACACAGGTCACACAAGTTCGTTCGCTAAGAGAAGACGGAGACGTGGTTCAAATCCAAAGAAATTGCATTTATTGAATAACTGATGGGATGATTGATTGGTGGCTGGATTTCTGGAGCGCCTGTGGAAAGAGTAATCTAAAAACCAATACAAAGTAAATCGAACCAATGAAATACACAAACATATTTCATTAAGTTAATTCTATTTAACAATAAAATTATTTTAAAATGAGACACTTCCAGAACAATAAAATTAATCCAAGGAGAGGAAAGTGGATGGAAGCCAGCAGGGAGGGGGAGGTGGCCAATTATTTAAATGTCCAGGAGTGAAACAAACCACCAACCACTCATGAGCTCACAGCAGTCTGTTATAACGACCACACTGGTGTAGGATAAGGTGGCCCAGCGCTCTTACCACGACAACCTGTGAAGGAAAACCACACGAGAACGCCCAACCACCACCACCAGCCGGCAGCCTTGTCCACTAGAGGTGGGGATTGTCATAAAACCAGTTGGTTCAATCTAAACTGCAACAAAAGGCTAACACAGCCAAACTAAGACAAGCAAGGACAAACGAAGGCTAAACAGCAGCTGATAAAACCCTTGGTGTAACGGTCTTTGTTATGCAGACACGAGGAAAATCAGCAACATCCACATTACACCAAGGTAGCCACACTTGGCATCACAGACCTCAGCCATGCAGACACCAGTACGAGGCAAGAGAGACCGTCAAACAAATGAATGAACAAACCTTGAAACAGTCAAAACCCTTCCAACAATCCTGACAACACCTACCTCAGAGTCACAAGGAGCCCATGTGGCACTCAAGCAGAGACAAAAGGGCAGCCATGATGCCACAGGTGCTTTAAATACCCTCAGTCAGGGGCTGGGGATACGAAACTTGCCCAGACACAGATGCTCCCACTACACCTTGTAACATGCCCATATTGGGTTTTTTTTTACATGCTAAAAGAAATATAAGGACCACAATTCACAGCCAGTGCCATGGCTTACCATTTCCATGTTGAAACTGCACTGTACCCATGACAGACTGGGATTTACACTGTCCAGGAACCTCTTTGCAACTTGCAGGGTGAGGCTTATTCTTCTTCAGATTTGGGTCCTGGTTCAAACATATAAGGCTCAGCTACTTCACTACAGCAATTTCCTTTTATCTAGCATCAAGTAGGTTTACAATGTGCAGCAAGCAACGCAGGCAACACAGGCAACGTAGGCAACACAGGCATGGGTGGTGGATGGAGGTGTGGACGTTACTGAGCTGCACATTCTAACAAAGGACCAGTATAGAGTTACATTTAAGTCACTTGAAGGCATGAAGAAAGTTTTATGTCAGGGAAAAAATGTAACAATTGATCTTATTGGTTTCACACAGTTTGTGTATAAATCTACTCATGTCAGTGGTAACTCACTGGATTAGATGTTTTTATGTGTTCGAGCTGTTTCTGCCTCTTCTAGCTGTATTTTTTGTCACATCTGTGGAATCAAATTTCTTTGTTTTTAAATTGGACCAACACTACCTTTACGTCTAATGTCGGTATTTGGTGTATTGACCATTTTTCACATTGATCTGACAGCTTTAAGTACACTTGGTGAGCGATAGCTAACACACTGCAGCAACAGGCGCTGCTGGAAACTGTACTTGTGATGCAACAAATTCATCATCTTCCACTGCTTTTGCAGATTCATCAGTGCAATATGTTGAATCGTAGATAGTTTTTATTTTTTTTACATATAACCTCAAGAAACCATACTTTGATCCTAGGTCTGTAAATATTAACCATTTTTCCTTTTTTTCATTCTTTACATGTCTAATAATAATCCTTTTGAACAAATTTGCATTCAGGGCTTGTCACTCCACTAAAACTACACTTACTGAAGTGATGAGTCTTGTGCACACTATGGATTTCACCAAAGTGCCTCTCTTACTAGATCATAGTGAGATTTCATAGATTACTATTTACTCCTGGACTGATTGAAAAATGTATTTTACATCTGTGGCCTGCTTGCCTAAAGTTTTGTTGATCTGAAAGAACACAATATTGTTCTCGGTAACAAAACTACGTCATCATTTTTTGGTGCAAAACATAAAGTGCCTCACTGCTTAGTGTTCTGCTTTTCTGGCTCACCTCGTCATTAAACTGCACACTGTCATTGGAATAACTTCCTCTGTACTAGTGATGCTGAACTGAATGTACTTGTAAAGGCTGCTGATCATCAAAGAACTAAATGATCCAGTCACAGGCCTCCTTATCTACTTTGAAAAAAATACATGTCATATAATTTTCCTAGGGCTGCAGGGTGGCGCAGTTGTTAGCACTGTTGCCTCACAGCTAGAAGGTCGCTGGTTGGCGTCCTGGTGAGGACACCCGGGATCTTTCTGTGTGGAGTCTCCATGTTCTCCCCGTGCAGCGTGGGTTCTCTCCGGGTTCTCCAGCTTCCTCCCACACAGTCCAGAAACATGTTGAGGTTAATTGGTGATTGTAAATTGTCCGTAGGTGTGAATGTGAGTGTGCTTGGTTGTCTGTCTCTAAGTGTAGCCCTGTGATAGACTGGTTACCTGTCCAGGTGAACCTGCCTTCACCCTGAGTCAGCTGGGATAGACTCCAGCCCCCCATGACCCTGGTGAGGATTAAGTGGTGTATAGATAATGGATGGATAATTTTCCTCGTCTAAATTCTTATATTCTTTTACTAAAATCTCTTGCAATACTTGACAACTGTGTCATTTCTCAACATTTACCAGCCAGGAATCTTGGCATTACGTTTGATCGTACCTTCGCTTTCATTCAGCATAAGATCACTTTTATTCATCAGCATTGCAAAAATTCTCTGTTTTGTTTTCAGGTCTACCAGCAGTCTGCAGATGTTACAGTTACATTTATAATTAACAGTAGAAAATTCAACCACATTCCCTTTATTGACTCTCTATCCATAATTCTGATGATGTACAAATTCCAAATGGGTATACCCAATCACACCTGTCTGATGTCTGTATCCTTAGTCCATTCTGTGCGCTCCTTTCACAAAATGCTCTTGTTTTTCCTGAAAGGTAAAAAGTCAGCCGGCAGCTGACCCTTTCCCTACTGCCGCCTCTTCTACTAGAACAACTTTCTTGCCGAACAATGGACAATAGGATTCTGTTAAAGATGGGACCACTGAAAGTTATGGGGTGGCACACCAGAACCAAAAGACACAGCTGAGTTACAGTTATTCTGTTATGCTGTTGTTGCATAGTTCTAAAACTATGTCAGCATGAGAGTGAAGAATTCAGAGTAAGAGTTCATGTTAATTGTTAGTTCAAAACAGCCCAGGAGGAACGATGCTGTGGTTGATTTAAGGGAGAAAAAAAAATCCACTTACAGGCGTCATAATTTTGACACATTGTTAGAAATACTCAAACATTAAAGCCACATCTAGAGTTTATGTATAATTTCAATATGAAGCATTCGGTCCATCTGTGACGATAGTTTATCAGATTATAGCAACTTACGGTACAAAACAATGTGTTTCATTGTTACTCAACTACTTACTTTTATTTTATATTTTGGTATTCTTTTCAATTCAGTTTTATTTACAATCATGATTCGATAATCTGAATCCTTAACAATCCAAAACTTTGCTATCTGACAGGTTTCTAGGAAAAATGAACAGAACCCATAGAAAACAGCCTTAACATAGCGACAGCCGTGAATTCTGACTCCAACATGACATTTAATGTCACCAATCAGGATAACAGCGTATTATCTGACTGAACAATCCCACAGATTGGCTACGTTCACACTGCAGGACTTAATGCTACATTCAGATGTTTTTGTGAGTTCGTTCACATTTCCAGTTAAACATGACTTGTATGTGATCTGCTGTGTGAACTTCATACGACCCAAAAGTGTCCCGCATGCGCAGAAGAGGACACGACGACGACACAAGTAGCGAGCGTGCTCAGTGTTTACTGAAGTAAAAATGGATGGTAACGGTGGAGCGTATCTGCCACTCCCCCGCCGCCGCCACTGATGTTGGAAACAGAACTGTCACCGCTAACTAAACTAGCATCAGCAGCCAAGTACTGCCTGTGAGTTAAGCCACTTCCACCCTGGGAGTGCGCTCTGACCCCCCGCGGTGCCAACTGTTTGGATATTCATCATTAATTGGGCCTGAATATCCAGAGAGCAGAAAGTGCTATTGAGACCAGCCCTACTAGTTACTATAACAACTATGAACAATAATAACAGCAAATGAGCCGTCCAGCATCAAGCCCTCCTCGTATCTCGACCTCCATCTTGACAATCCGACAGCCTTGATATCCGACATAAAAGAAGGTTTTACATTTAGTGTCAGATTATCGAGTCGTGACTGTACATAGCATCAGTTCACATGTCATCTCAAGGCACTTCACATAATAAGGTGAAAACCTTAAAAGCAGGCAGATGGGTGGAGGATGCTGTGCTGTACCTCCTCCATGGAGCCCACTCACACCTGGACAAGGGAAGCAGCACTGTGAGGATTCTTTTTCTGGACTTCTCAAGTGCCTTTAACACCATCCAGCCCCTGTTACTGCGGGGAAAGTTAGAAAGGATGGTGTTCACAATCATCTAGCACAGGAGTCCAGGTGAGCAGTGGCTTTAACCTGTCCGCTGATGAGGCGATGAGCCGCCGCTGTGCCAACGAGGGAGCGTCCTCCTCCGACCGGCCCCGCCCAACCTGCAAATGAGCTGCACAGCCAACCGAACACAAAGAAAACATCAGGATCCAAAACACACAGTGAAACACGTCCATCATCACCACAGTATTGTTCCTATAGATAAACTTCAGGTTTTTCTTCTCTGTGTTGACTGTTCATTGTTTGTCTCTAATTTATACTAAATGCATTAAAAATATACATGACATATGCCCCACAGTATCAAACAGATAATAGAAGGTTTCCATGAATTCGTATAAGTTGAGAGAATACAGAATACTGATATAATGATGTCATGACTTACAGATGTGAGTGGTTCACTTATGGGACATAAGTAACATTTCAGATCTTTGTTCTTCTCAGACAGTCTCCTCACAGAGACTTTGACATTTCCTAGTGGACACTCCAGTCCTTCACTGATATCACTGTACTCCTATAGTGGAGTTCTCACAGGCCATTCAGGAGCTTAAGGACTGGAAACTGTATTCTGGTCCTCCAGCCTGCACACACACACACACACACACACACACACACACACACACACAAATGCGCATACACGCATGTGCACGCACAGATCTCTGTCAGGGTGATGCGCCAAGGGACTGTCTACACTAACGACCAGCAGATCCTCTCCTTAAAGACACATTCAGTAATTGCTGCCAGTATATGACCTTCAAGTGGGGTCAAGGGATACGTAATTTTAATGACAACTTTTCCTCTCCCCCTCAGGCCAATTTTGTCTTTTGGCAGAAAGTGAAGTACCAGAAGTTCCAGAGCCACCTTCCAGCAAAAAGTCTGAAGAATCACCTGCAGTAATAGGTCAGAAGGGAGTCCTCCAAATCTAAAGAACAGTTAGGCCAAAGAGTATTGACCCTTCTTATTACTCCACTGAGAGTTAATGGAGATTACTTAATTCTAGTGCCTATTCATTTAGTCTGAATATAAAATGATAGCAGCATGAGTCAAAGAGCCGGGGCTGTAGTAATAGGCTTTCTCATTCTGAGCAGGAAATAAAAGAGTGGCAAGTGGAAGATGGAAACCGCACAGCTGTAGCTCGCAGAAGAGCTGCAGCTTCACCCTTTGAATGCACTGAATACTCACTCAGATTTGTGTATTCTAATGGAACAGATCAACACAATTCTAAAGCAACACTATAAATCAAAGACAATATACAGTAAACCATCCACACACTAAGACAGTTTAACTCAAGCTGAATTAAATGACCATGAAAAACTGACTATGTTAGAAAAGTCAGATTCTATAATCACCCTGCTTAGTGTCGTAGCTCCTTCAGGCCTCAGAAGAAGAAACGTTCAGGTTTATACATGGAATCCTCTCTCAGTAACGCCACAACGATCTCAAAATGACACCATCAGAAATCTAAATAGCCATCAACAATCGATGATCCCCAGTAGAATGTGCTACAGCAGTGGTGTTCATATCTGTCAAATCTAACAATTAAGGGAGAAGGCTCTATGTGTGTGTTCTTCACATTTCTTGACAACTTTTCATCCAGTCTACGTCACTACAATGGAACACATCCAGAAGTCATTTCTACGCGTCCCAGCTATTGTTCATATAAACAGCTGTGAGATGCATTCCTGTATTGCCACTTTTTTAAAGATGGGGCATCGAGTTAGCCTCTCCTTTGTTGGGATTCTGGTCTTGTGCTTTTATTTTGGTTGCATTTCCTGTGTTTTAGTTTTGCTGTGCTTTGCACTTTCAGGCTGGGCGGGGCCACGGTGGAGGAGGACTCGCTCATTATCCACCACACCTGCCCCGCATCACAATCAGTGCTGCTTTTAAGCTGGCTTCTCCCCGTGATGCGGCGCCAGAGGATTAACTCCCCTACGAGCGGTAGATCGGCCACGCTTCATCTGGAGAACTCGTGTTTGTTGTTTGTCAGTTCTATGCTGAGGTTTTTTGTGTCGGCATTTGCAGAGCCTCCTCAACCTGACGTCTCTCCTGCCCAGCCTTTTCGAGGCAACCACCACCAGCAGCAGCCCTCCAGGTTTCCCCCGCTGATCCGAGCCGTCACGAGATCCCTCTCCCCGGAACACGGATACCCCCCCTGCACTGGAGCACTCCGCTGGATCCCCCTAAGCCCTCTCACCTCTCCCCACGAAGTCCAGCGTGCACCGGCACTTCCCCCTCCTGCTTCCTTGGTGTCCTCACTCCTTCCCCCGATTAAGAACCCTCTTTTACAACCCACCTCCCTTGTCGCCTTTATTGGTTCCACTTCCTGTAAATTAGGAGCCATCTCCTAACATCCTTGTTTGTATAAAGTTGAAGTCTCGGCTATTTAATGCAAATCAAAGGTGTAGAGTGTGACCCGTAAAACTCCCCAAAACTTTTTAAAGTAACCATTGTCATTGTAAAATACGTTTTGGTGAACGTTTTTTTTTTTAGGCCTTTCCCGTCAGTCAAACAACCTGTCACATCCTGAAACAGGCAATGAAGAGGTTCATCAAAGACCAGATGTTACCCGACATCCTTCTGTTCCAGCTGGTGCAGGCTTCTTCTCTAGAGCCCCAAAAGATCTCACACTCAGCCCTTGTATTGACTACAGAGGGTTAACTGACATCACTGTCAAGAAAAGTATCCAGCGCCACTTATCTCCTCTCATTTGAACCTCCTTCCACCTTTGTTCACTAAACTGGATCACCACAATGGATGTTATCTCACCAGGATAAAAGGAGTCACAAGTAGGAAATGGCTTTTTCTAACATCCATGTTTATTTTGAGCATCACATGATGCTGTCTGGTAACCAACTCCTCTGCAGCATTCAGCCACTGAAGTTCATAAAGACTTTCTGAACCACTTCTCTGGACTAAGCCTCCAGTTCATTCTGGAGGTTGGTGTCTCAAATCAAATCAAGTTTATTGTCCTTTTGCTGTACATACACAGTAGTACAAACAAGATGAGAGAACGTTTCTTCAGGATCCAAGAACTAAAAGTAATTAAATAAAGAAGTGTTTGCATATTTAGATCAGCAGTTCAGCATTCTGACAGCTTGTGGAATGAAGCTGTTGATCAGTCTGGAGGTTCTTCCTTTAACGCTCCAGGAACGTTTGCCTGATGGCAGCAGTTCAAACGGTTTATGGAGAGGGTGTGAGGAGTCCCTGACAATGTTCAGGGTCCTGCTCCTGCAGCATCTCTGGAGAAGTTCAGAGCTGTCTGTCTGTCCGTCTGTCTGTCTGTCTGTCTGTCTGCATCCCCTCCAGCTGTCTGTCCGTCTGGGATGCTGTCATGGAGCCATGTTTCTGTTAAAGCAGACACACAGCAGTCCCTCCACTCTCTGAGGGTTTCTCTCAGCAAACGTAGCTCGTCCAGCTTGTTGTGGAGGGAGCGGACATTGGAGACCAGGAGGACGGTCCTGCTGGTCTGGAGGGGTTAGCCTGTAGCCTAGCATAGCATAGCACCCAACCAGTCAAGGCAGATGCCGCCTTTCCTGAGCCTGGTTCTGCCGGAGGTTTATTTTTATATATATGTTTTATTTGAATATTGTAAATTTAAGGCTCTGCTGGGGGTTTGTGAGCTCAGAGATTATCTGTGTCATGATTGCTCAGATTGTTCCAGAGCGTCACTCGAGCAGAGTCACCTCCAAACTCAAATGCATGAGATCCCAAATAAATGGGTAAATCTGACAAAATGTCCTGTCTGAAATACCTTAGGTCTGGCTATATGCAGCATTTAAACCTTTTAAACGAGTAAATTCCTCTGATTTCTTTCAAAAATGGAGAGAAGGGGAGTACTGAGCAATAAAACATGACACTACTTTTTTTATTTTAACCTTGTTAAGATGTACAGAAGAAAGCTTATGCTAGAAGACACAACAAGATGAGAATTTTCCCCTGGAAGCTGCTGTGTTCTAATGAGAGTCAGCCAACTGACTTAGGCAGGGTTCACCTGGACAGGTCGCCAGTCTATCACGTGGCTACTCATAGAGATGGACAACCAAGCACACTCACATTCACACCTACAGACAACTGAGAATAGATTCAATCATCTTCACTACTAGCTGCCATTCCCAAGACCACAAAGCTTCCCACTCCCAGGCTCCTGCCACAAGGCGTCGACCTAATGGAAAACCAGCGCTTCAGTTACAAAGACAAACTATCTGAACAGTCTTAGCCTAGCTGGCTGCGGCACGCCTCAGTGCAAATACCTGCACACTTGTTTCTTCTGCAACAGCGGTCAAACTTGACGGGCCCTCACAACTGTTTTGTACAACATCAGCCAATAATTTTCTGCCTTGATTTCTAGCCCTGGGATGCCATCATCACTAACTATTACCCCCACGTCAACAACTCTCCACTTTTACACACAGAGAAGCCAGATTCTCAGTTACTTTCAGTGCAGACACCAACAAGTTTGCTCCTTCTGCAGCGGCTCTTGAGCTGTTTACCCTCACAACCTCATAGAACACGGCCAAGTAACTAACCCTATGTCATGTCTGCTACAACTCCCATTAACACTCCAGCACCAAAACACACACTCAGAACTCATCCAGCCCCAGACTCGTTAATCTGCACATCAAGTGCCTTCAGACAGTGACACCCATGAGTCATCAACAATCTCCTGCCCTCATTCTGGCACTGGGACACCAGCTTGACTCATCTTCATTTTCCGCTTAACAATTTCAACTCATTTGGCAGTGGGATGCCAGCTTGACTCATCTCTATCCACCTCTTAAACAATTCTGGATCATTCTGGCACCGGGATGCCAGTTTTAGTCATCTGTATCCCCCAGTTAAACAATTTCGTCTCATTTTGGCACAGGGATACAAATTTGACTTATTTCTAATCTCACAAATTTGCTCCCCTTTCTAGCAACAAGACGCCNACTGAGACGTTCTTGTGCCATTGTAGATCTGAGGTAGGTTTTAATAAGTTTGAGTTTAGAGTTGCTTCTTTCTGCAGCTGCCACTGTAACAGGAAGAGCTGCAGACATCTTCAGAGCAGCCCACATGTTTGGATAAATCTCTGTCAGCTTCTTCTCATGCAGGAAAGTCAGGGGTTCCATGCCTGTCATGTTGTTTGTTGGTAAATGTGGAAAGTTCTGCATTTCCACACAAAGTTGGCTGCTATTAATGTCTGGCTGGCCATCATGGGTCAGAGCAGTGCTCACGGTCTGATGATGTTGTAGCTCCTCTTTTGCTAAACTGGGGGAGTTGAGGAGCACTTCAGACTTGTCCTTTACCTCTTCAAGGTTCTGAAGTCTCTCACCAAGTGAAGAGAGACAACTGTATCCACAACAACATTAAAAATGTGATTTCCATTTTCTTAAGTGCTTCATTCATCGGCTCATCTGGAGACTCACATGCAAGGTGCTTTTTGTAGCTCTCAGTCGCTGTTGTCTCCATGTTCATCTCTTCACAGATCTCCTTTGCAGTTGCCTGTGCATCAGAGAACCCAGTTGTTCTGTAGCTGGCCACAGAATCTCTGGTTTTCTTTAACAATCTACAGCCACATCTAGCTGAATGGACGGTGACTGCAGTCATTTCCTGACAGTTGGATGTTGTTGAGGATGTCATACCAAATGGTTGTGCAGATGGAAAATCTGTAAGATCCAATCTCCTCAGCCAAAGACTGGGCTTCAGCTCTCACCACAGGGTCTGTAGTGGTTTTCCTCACCTCCAGAAGAGCCTCTCTGACTTGTGGAGCCTGACACCTTCCTGCCTCCATGCTTTTTATCCTGCTTTCCCATCTGGTCTCTGTCCATGATTTCAGAGTGATTTTAACATGATTCAGCAGGTGATCCCATCTATGGGTGGAGGCTGAGAAGAGCTTGAATAACTTTGTTAAATGTCCAAAGGAGTTCTGTTGAACTTTTTGCAGCATCAGCGATCACCGAATTTAAAGTGTGAGCACCACATGGAACCAATAAAGCTCTTGGGTTCAGCTGAAGCAGTCTTGCCTGAACACCTTTATTCTTTCCCTTCATGTTGGCTCCGTTGTCATACGATTGTCCTCTACAGTTCTCAAAGAGGATGTTTGGCTCCTCCAGCCTGTTAAGGATGAGAGCTGACAAACTTTGCCCTGTTGTCTCCCCAGACAGTCAGTCTTCGAGTGTCAGTGTCCTGACAATGACAGAAAGCTGCTCCTCATGACTTAGATCAGGGCGACAATCCAGAATAATGGAGAAAGATTTCATTGGACTGATCTGATCCATGATGTT
>NW_007577863.1:518179-525071 GCF_000690725.1 Stegastes partitus | reverse complement strand
CAGCGCATTGTGGTAACTGCTACATAATATCTATTGATCCTATCCGGGGTGATTTACTTGAGTAACTTGGGCTGAAATGACTTGTGTGTTTAGAACCGAGCTTTCAAACAGACTGCTGTATACCTCAGCAGCAATCAATCAGCCTTAATCCAAAACCAATTTACTCCGCCTGAAGAGGAAAATATCTTTTAATCTTTTGCAGACAATTCCTGATTGCTGTGTATCAGTTGACAGTCAAACTGTGCTCCTGAGAACGGGACATTTATATTGGATTTACAGCACCGTTTCTACATACAAATGAATGAGCAGCCAATTTACAGCTCTTCCCTTAAAGATGATGGGCTGTTGCCTTCCCATTATCATCTTTGTACTATTCCCAAAGACACTAACAAAAAAGGCAAAAAAGGTCATCACACAGGCCTGTAGCACAACACACACACACACACACACACACACACACACACACACACACCTCATTCTAGATTAAAGGTCTCGATGTGAACACATCTTTTCTTAATTATTCATTGTATCTCTGACATTAAACCATCTGTTGTACATAGTGAAGCAGAGGTGGTTACCTTTGCTGGACTAAATCTTTTATAATCTCCACCAGAAGAGTAGAAGAAGCAAGATGTTGGTAACTCATTCTTTGTTTATATATATTTATATAACGATGGGGTTTATATCTGAAATGCTGGTCAGGGTGCTGAAGGTTGCTGGAGCCTGGAGAAAGGATGGACAGTAAATGGGAGGAAAGACAATCAGACCTACTTGCTGGATGATAATAGCATGGGATAAAGGTTTAAAGGGATTTAAACCTGAGGCAGCACGGGAACTTGGCAACAGCAGATTGTACATTTAAGCAGATGAAGGATGAAGCGGTGCTAATTAAAATATTTCAAGAAGTGAAAAACGACATGCATGGAGTCAGACTGAATGTGTTGTATATGATGATTGCCTGCTTGTCTCTGTGCATTGCATAGAAAGACAAGGGAGCTGCACAAACAGTGGCCCCACAGGCCATGTTCAAAATCACATGAAGTATATCATCAGTCTGTTGTTGCTGGTTAACTGACCTATTGTCCAGGTTCTGAAGTGCTTCTTTGCCTCTTTGAATCAGCTGTTTGCATCTTTGCACAATAATGTGACTGACAGTAGGTCTGACAAGTTACACTGTTTGATCACTGTTACAGCATCCAGTGTGTCCCAGACACTACAGTTATGTTCGNTTGTTTGAATACCAAATGAATAAATTTAAAACTATTATAAAGCACAGAGTCTTCAGAAAGCAGGTTGCATTTTTGACTGTCAGATTGGGACTCTCTCAGTCATGATGGGAAGTCTGATATGTTTGGTCTTTATTGATCCTAGTTTTATTCTAAGCTTTTAGGTTTATGCTGCAAAATGATGACGCATGAACTTCATCCAAATCCTTTTATATCAAACACTATTGTATGTTCTGGTGTCATTTGCCTGTAAAGCAAATATGAAAAATATATTTCAAAAGTTTTAATACCTTTTTTCTGTAAGAGCATGCTGAAGACTGGGCAGAGGGAGGACATGGAGAGAACAGGACAATAAGAACAGAGCAGGCAGGAGAGACAGACAATCCACAGAGTAGGCATGAGGACATGATAGAGAAGAAGAAATGAATGTAAAGGAGGGAAGACGAGCATGAAACTGAAATAAAATGAGAAAGGACAGAAGACAACAGGAAGCCAGATGACCCTGCTGTTGGACCTCATGATCTGTTTTTATTCACTGTCCATATACTTTAAATCCCAGTGCAGCAGCAACACACTGATTTTCATGAAGGTAACATTAAAGCATGGATGTTATGACTGGAAACCCAAGATGGCTACCAGCCTATAGTCCAGTCTGTTGTTTGTGTCCCTGCATGTGAATTCCAGTGGTCTTGTGTTTTCTTCTGATCATGGAGCTGAGCAGGGCCGGCCTCAGGCAGGACTGTAGTCGGCGCCCCCCCGTTGCATCACAGTCAACTTCACCATTAATTTTCAATAACACAGAAACTAAATGCATGTATTCAAGCTTTTATTTAAGTATAAATAACACACTAAATAAAACTGAAGAAACAAGTGACGTAAATTGAAAATACAATATAAATAAGGCATTGTACAAATATAGTTTACATACAAAATAAAACTGAACATGAAAACAGGCAACACAATATAAATAAAAATTATAAAATGTTGCACAAAATAATAAAGGAAATTAGTGCAGACAACAATGCACACTATTGCACACAGTATGTAGAAAAATCAGACCTATGGATTACAAGTATTTACAGTTATGTGCATGTTGACTACAATCAAGGGCTCAACAAAACTTCAGACTGGCTGTACAGCTGTACCCTCCTTGACTTCCTTGCTACAAAATCATCTATAATGTCACTATATGGTGTGATTTCTGCTTGTTGCAGAAAGCCCACTGAGACGTTCTTGTGTCATTGTAGATCTGAGGTAGGTCTTAAGTTTGAGCTTCGAGTTGCTTCTTTCTGCAGCTGCCACTGTAACAGGAAGAGCTGCAGACATCCTCAGAGCAGCCCACATGTTTGGATAAATCTCTGTCAGCTTCTTCTCATACAGGAAAGTCAGGGGTTTCATGCCTGTCGAGTTTGTTGGTAAATGTGGAAAGTTCTGCATTTCCACACAAAGTTGGCTGTTATTAATGTCCGGCTGGCCATCATGGGTCAGAGCAGTGCTCAGGGTCTGACGAAGATGTTGTAGCTCCTCTTTTGCTAAACTGGCGAAGTTGAGGAGCAATTCAGACTTGTCCTTTACCTCTCCAAGGTTCTGAAATCTCTCATCAAGTAAAGAGACAACTGTATCCACAGCATTAAAAATGTGATTTCCATTTTCTTAAGTGCTTCATTCATCGGCTCATCTGGAGACTCACATGCAAAGTGCTTTTTGTGGTTCTCCATCGCTGTTGTCTCCATGTTCATCTCTTCACAGATCTCCTTTGCAGTTGTCTGTGCATCAGAGAACCCAGTGGGTCTGTAGCTGACCAGAGCATCTCTGGTTTTCTCTAACACTCTACAGCCACATCTAGCTGAATGGAGGGTGACTGCAGTCATTTCCTGACATGTTGGATGTTGTTGAAGATGTCATACCAAATGGTTGCACAGATGGAAAATCTGTAAGATCCAATCTCCTCAGCCAAAGACTAGGCTTCAGCTCTCACCACAGGGTCTGCAGTGGTTCCCCTCACCTCCAGAAGAGCCTCTCTGACTTGTGGAGCCTGACACCTTACTGCCTCCATGCTTTTTACTCTGCTTTCCCATCTGGTCTCTGACCGTGATTTCAGAGTGACTTTAACATGGTTCAGCAGGATGTCTCATCTATGGGTGGAGGCTGACAAGAATAACTTTGTTCAATGTCCAAAGGAGTTCTGTTGAACTTTTTGCAGCATCAGTGATCACCAAATTTAAAGTGTGAGCACCACATGGAACCAAAAAAGCTCTTGTGTTCAGCTGAAGCAGTCTTGCCTGAACACCTTTATTCTTTCCCTTCATGTTGGCTCCATTGTCATCAGATTGTCCTCTGCAGGTCTCAAAGAGGATGTTTGGCTCCTCCAGCCTGTTAAGGATGAGAGACGATAAACTTTGACCTGTTGTCTCCCCAGACACAAGAAAGCCCAAGAAATGTTGTTTAACTTGACAGAAACAATGACAGAAAGCTGCTCCTCATGACTTAGATCAGGACTACAATCTAGAATAATGGAGAAATATTTCATTGGACTAATCGGATCCATGATGTTCTCAAGTATTTTGGAGCTGATGGAGTCTATCAGTTCATTTTGGATTCTTNTCTAATCTCACAAATTTGCTCCCCTTTCTAGCAACAAGACGCCAGTTCCACTAGCCTCCTTATATGTTGTCAACAGTCTGCTTCTAACACTTCTGGCACTGGGACACCAGTTTCTTCCACCATCAACTCAGTCTTAGAGAGGTTGAGTTGAAGGTGGCATTTTTTCATCCATGCCGAGATGTCTGCAAGGCTTGATGAGATCTGGGCAGAGACCGTGTGGTTGTCAGAGGGGACTGACAGGAAGAGCTGGGTATCATCAGCATAGCGATGGTATGAGCAACCATGGGCGTAGATGTTATGGCCCCTGCTGTAAGAGTTCAGGTTGTTGTTTTGTAGG
The DNA here is from genome assembly GCF_000690725.1 of Stegastes partitus. Classification (NCBI taxonomy): domain Eukaryota; kingdom Metazoa; phylum Chordata; class Actinopteri; family Pomacentridae; genus Stegastes; species Stegastes partitus. Next base: position 520,904 of record NW_007577863.1, on the reverse strand, counting down.
AGAGTGAGACCTCCTCTTGTTTTCACATCTGTCTTTTTTGTTCATGAGCAGCCCAGGAGCATCATCGTCATTGGAACACCCGGAGGCTTGGGATTGGTTGGACCACCAGAAGTGGCGACACTTAAGCACCCTCTTCCGGCCAGCGTGCGGTGGGGGAGTCACCTTTTTGTGTCAGCAGTGCCTCGTGTCCCTGAAGCATCTTCGGTCCTGTGTCCAGATTCAGTGTTCAGTGTTTGTTAAGACTCTCGTTAATAGTGTGTGTCAGTACAAAGAATGACCAAGTTTCTCAGTTAGTATTTAGTGTTTGTTATTGTGGAATTTGGATGTTAGAGAATGTAGTTGTGTCATATAGTAAGATTAGAATTGTAAATGTTTTTGTGTTAGTCAGAAGCAGTAGGGGTGGACCGCCAGTGTTTGTTTGAACTCATTTTCTCCTGTTTTTGTTTAATCTAGGGAGGGAGGTTAGCAAATGTATTTTGGTTTATTTCTGTTCTTCCAGGGTTTAGTTCAGTTGTAGGATTAATAGATAGTTTGTTTTGTTTGTTGTTTAGGCCTTTGTCCACCCTGAAGCCAGGCTTCTATTGTTCTGGTTTTTTTAAAATCTATTTTGTAAATGTTTTTTTTTTGTTTAAAACTGTAAAAATATAATTTTTTGTGGCAATAAATTGCCTGTCTTTACACCTGGTTCTCTCCACGTGTCCTTTTTATGTTATGTCTCTGCACCCCTAGACCAGGGACATAACAGTGGATTGTTGCACCATGTGAGGTTGTGTATATTGAGAAGAGAAGGGGACCGAGCACATAGTAACTGTAAAACTAGAAGTGCATGATGGCAGTGGTCAACTCAGGTATGTTTTAATCCATAACATGAAGGCTCTGAGTTTCCTTTGTGCTGACTGCTGTCATGACCCCCCCAGCCTCGGCACCAGCCCTGGCCTGTCTCCCTCGTTTCCTCCCTCTCCCTCCTCCTTGCTCACCCTCTGTCTCTCCAGCCCTGCTCAGCCTGATTGCAGGTATTGGAGGCAGCTGTGGGGATCAGCACACCTGCACTCAATCTTCCACCTCCTGCAATAAAAGCCCTGCTCATTCTACCACAACCTGCCAGACCATAGACGTTCACTCCTCGTGTTCCTGCCGGTTGCTGCTCCGTCTCCTGCTTTTCCTGAGCCGCTGCCACCTGGACCCCACCTGCAGTTCATACCGTCAAAGCTTGTCTCCAGCCCTCCCCTGACCCCGGATTCCCCGAGCCTGTCTGCCCCCCTCAGTTTGGTCCCCTTTTCTGTGAGCATCCCTGTTTTTGTCGGTTTTAGCTTAGCATTATACTTTGCCATGTTTAGAGTTTTTCCCCTCGGTTTTTGTAGTTTTTCCCATTTTTGAATTGGGTCTGGTTTACCCCACTGTGTTTTCCACCCTCAGTTTAGTTCCTCCTCTGTATTTGTTTCTGTTTATTCTTTCATTTAATAAATGCCTTCCAACCTCCACCTGCCTGTCTGCCTGATCTGTGCTCACACCTGGATTCCCTGATCCCCCACCGTGACAACTGCTCTGTGAAGTATTGCTAAAAGATAGATTTTTTTGTTGTTGTTGTTTGAATACCAAATGAATAAATTTAAAACTATTATAAAGCACAGAGTCTTCAGAAAGCAGGTTGCATTTTTGACTGTCAGATTGAGAATCTCTCTGTCATGATGGGACGTCTGATATGTTTGGTCTTTATTGATCCTAGTTTTATTCTAAGCTTTTAGGTTTATGCTGCAAAATGATGACGCATGAACTTCATCCAAATCCTTTTATATCAAACACTATTGTATGTTCTGGTGTCATTTGCCTGTAAAGCAAATATGAAAAATATATTTCAAAAGTTTTAATACCTTTTTTCTGTAAGAGCATGCTGAAGACTGGGCAGAGGGAGGACATGGAGAGAACAGGACAATAAGAACAGAGCAGGCAGGAGAGACAGACAATCCACAGAGTAGGCATGAGGACATGATAGAGAAGAAGAAATGAATGTAAAGGAGGGAAGACGAGCATGAAACTGAAATAAAATGAGAAAGGACAGAAGACAACAGGAAGCCAGATGACCCTGCTGTTGGACCTCATGATCTGTTTTTATTCACTGTCCATATACTTTAAATCCCAGTGCAGCAGCAACACACTGATTTTCATGAAGGTAACATTAAAGCATGGATGTTATGACTGGAAACCCAAGATGGCTACCAGCCTATAGTCCAGTCTGTTGTTTGTGTCCCTGCATGTGAATTCCAGTGGTCTTGTGTTTTCTTCTGATCATGGAGCTGAGCAGGGCCGGCCTCAGGCAGGACTGTAGTCGGCGCCCCCCCGTTGCATCACAGTCAACTTCACCATTAATTTTCAATAACACAGAAACTAAATGCATGTATTCAAGCTTTTATTTAAGTATAAATAACACACTAAATAAAACTGAAGAAACAAGTGACGTAAATTGAAAATACAATATAAATAAGGCATTGTACAAATATAGTTTACATACAAAATAAAACTGAACATGAAAACAGGCAACACAATATAAATAAAAATTATAAAATGTTGCACAAAATAATAAAGGAAATTAGTGCAGACAACAATGCACACTATTGCACACAGTATGTAGAAAAATCAGAGACCTGTGGATTACAAGTATTTACAGTTATGTGCATGTTGACTATAATCAAGGGCTCAACAAAACTTCAGACTGGCTGTACAGCTG
>NW_007577863.1:515407-516517 GCF_000690725.1 Stegastes partitus | reverse complement strand
TTGTGCTCCTGGCCTGATCTTCATGAACCTCCAGCAAGTGGCTTTCACTCTTCCAGTCATTTAGTCCTTCCTTTTAAGTTTGTGTTCTTTTTGTGAAAACATTTTGCAGCAGAAGCAATGCCAGCTATCGTTCTGTTTTTGAGTACATCAGCCAGCTTCTTGTTTCTCCATCGACTAAGACTCTATTAAAACAGTCGTGTTGACACCTTCTTCCGTCTTTGTTTTTGGGAAATATGAAACAGTTTCTTTTATCTCAAATGGTCCTCCATGCACTATTTCTCTTTGTACCTCATCAGTTGGAGAAGACGGCCAGTCAGCAGGGTCTATTGGTGCACCCTTTTGTCCTGATACTGTGGCACTGGGCTGGGCTGAGGTTGAGGGGATGGGAGCATCTGATGCTGTGGCACTGGGGGTGGATGTAAAATATTTCAAAAGTGCATCTGAAAAAAAAAAAACCAAGTATATGTATACGTATAAGTGTGGCATTGTCAGAGGTTTCCCTACCGACACATGGCTCGAGGCTCATGTCTTGTGGTCAGCTAAATACTAATAGGTGTCTCTTTCTCTTTCTGTAAAAAAACAAAAACAAAAAAAAAAACTACGTTAAGCAGAAAAAGAAGTTTCCAAACTCAGTGGTACAATTTTTGGTCAGTTTTGTGACTGAGGAATAAAGGTGGGATAATTTGGATATGTTTATGAAGCTTTTTGCTGCACAAAACAAAAAAACAACTCTCAGATTTGACCTAATGGGCAGGACAGAGCTGTGCCATTTTATTTTATTTTATTTTTGAACATCAGTCTGTTGTTACTGTTGTTCATTAAAATAATCGTGTTTTAATTAATAAAATGGAACAATAAATATGGCTGAAGTACATATGTAGAACCTTTTTTGAATCCATTTCCCTATAGAAATAGAACTTCATTTTTTATATAGGGGTCCATCCATTCTGATCTCCTACCATTATCTACACACCTTAATCCTCACTAGGGTCATGGGGGGCTGGAGTCTATCCCAGCTGACTCAGGATGAAGGCAGGTTCACCTGGACAGGTAACCAGTCTATCACAGGGCTACACTTAGAGACAGACAACCAAGCACACTCACATTCAC
>NW_007577863.1:507467-513377 GCF_000690725.1 Stegastes partitus | reverse complement strand
GCATCCTCATGTTCTTAAAGCTCAGAAGAAAAAGTGTAGTTTAAGCATCGAGGTATGCCAACACCTGACTTCTCTCTGTACCAGAACATCAGGTGTCTGGCACAAGTTGTTCAGCAGGACTGGAACAAAAACCATCAGTGGCTTACAGGGAGTCATCAGGCTCATCAGTCGTACTACTGGCTGATCTTTGGTGAAGGAGAACTCGACTGAAACAAGTGGATGCACAATTTCTGCCATTCTGCAGGAATTGCGTGATAAGTCTAAAGACAATGTCAGGGCTGTGGTTCAGTTTAACTTGCCCGGCAATGTCAGAATAAATCATTTGGTGGACAATAGTACACATCTGCAAACAGCCAGGCTCAATGAGACTGCACAGGAACAGGATATACTAGAAAGACTGACTGTTCAAAGACTGCACCAACTACCTAGAATTTGTCTTCACATATTATCAGTACTGTGGCAAACGATCATGAGAAGAAGGATGAGGAGGACACTGGTAGGCCTGCTATTGGGTCCATTAAAACACTGGAAGACATTAGGTTCATGTTTTTGCTACTGACTGACAATTAGCTCCTGTCTGAGACGGTTGTCATGGTTGGTATTTCACAGCAGGGAGCAACTGAAATAGAAATCTGCAGGTGTTGGAGTAAATGTATTTTCTATTTGCAGGAGAAAAAAAAACAGGTTTCTTTTTGTGTTACTGACGACACTGAACACTGTACCCATAGATACACAGTGGCGTAGCATCCCAGACAGTACTACTAAGAGGAATGGTGAAAACATTGGGTAAAGATCTCAGCTTGTGTGGAGGAATTTTAGATCAGTTCCTTAAAAACAAACAAACAAGAGATTAGAAATTATGGACAAGGCATACATTTGTAGCGGCCCACTTAAGCCGTCCTTTGCATCCGGCCTCTTCTCGCCTTCCTCTGCAGCATCAGCTGGCAAAAGAAAGTCGTCCTCAACAGGAGCAGTCAGTCAAATAACTGACATGATTTTTTTAGAAACAATTTGTCAGTTTGTTTTCCCACAGTTTAGCAAAGCTCGTCGTATACCGTCTCAACCACCAGCCACCACTGTGACATGATACATCGCTGCTATTTGCTAGTGAAAGCTGGGATTGTTAGAAATATTTAATCTGTGTTTTAAATGAACCGCAGTTGTTTTCTACACTGAGTTACAACCTCTGCAGTGCGCTAGATCATCATCAGTGATGCTATCTTTATTCAAAGCACTAATGAGATGACATTTAAAAAGGCAGTCACAGTTCCTCTAGCTATGAACAACAACTTGTCAGTAATTTGCTGTACTACAATTTCCAGTGCTGTCTCTTCAAGGTCCATGGTAACCAAACTAATTGAGGGCCATATGTAAGCAAATAGTTCTTGCTTTAGAGTAGTGCCGGGAGGGAGTCTTATAAATGAGCATCCCTGGAGAGAAGCACAGCTGAACCACGGTCAAGCAAAACATCAGTGTGTAGAACAAGACAGAGCAAGCCGGGGACAGCTCAGCCAGTGGTTGGAGCAGTCAAATCTGAGCTGTGTGTTCTGCATGAAGATCCAAACGAGTGCAGGGAGGGAAAGTAACAGATAGAAGAGTATGAAGTTGTAATAACTCGTTAATGGAAAGGGAAATTCAGGAGCGCTGCACCCCTTATCTGGAATCACATTTTATTAACTGCAAACCTTTACAGGGGTTTGGCTCATACAAACTGGTCTGTGTTTATATTCAACATGCTGGATAATCACCAATTAGATACCGTGTGTGGACACTCTTACGTCCTTACTGACTTTAACAAAGGTAACCTCATTCACAGACTCCCTAAGTACAAATAATTAATGAAGTGCCTCATCTGAACCCTGGGGGATACCACAGACCCCCCATCCTCCATCACCTCAGAGACACCTCTCACCATCCTGCAGAGAGATGCTAACAAACTCTTCAAGACACAGAACCGTTGCAAAGCAGCCAGGACAGATGCTGTCTCTCCATCCACCTTGATGAACTGCGTGGATCATCATGGCTTCAAGATCTCCACCATCATCCCCATCCCCCAAAAAACCAAGACCTCTGTTGTGATGAAATCACTGAAGCACCCTAAATCCATCACAGACCCACTCTTGCACTTCACCTACAGAGACAAAAGGTCTTTAGACGACATTGCCTACATGGTTCTCAACTTCATTTCTCAGCGTTTGGACTGCAGGATTCTGTTCATGAAGGACCCTGTTTGTGAATTTCAACACAGTCATCACAACTGTAGTCCACGACAAACTCTCAGATGCACATGCATGAGTCCACCTGCAGGTGGATCACTGACTTCCACACCTTCATCATTCCATCCTCATCAGTCTATTCTCACCTCCTTCATCACTGTCTGGTACACCGCTGCCACCACTAACGACAAGGACAGACGGCAGCGTATCATCTGCTTAGCCGTAGACCCTCCAGGACCCTGAGGGGGTCAGGATTGTGGTTGATCCCTTCCACCCTGGAAACACACTGTTTGAACCTCTGTCCTCTGGCGGGAGGTTGTGGTTCATCAGGACTCACAAGCCCCTGGCTGAGTGACACTCTACTCGAGATCTTCCCGGAGAGGGAAGCCATCAGGCTGAAGAAAGCAACTTTCCAGGCCTGGTTGGCTTGGGGGCCTCCTGAAGCAGCAGGCATGTATCGGTCGGCCAAAAGGGCTGCAGCTGCAGCAGTCGCAGAAGCTAAAACTCAGGTGTGGGAGGAATTTGAAGAGGCCATGGAGAAGGACTTTCGGTTGGCCTCAAGGAAGTTCTGGCAAACTGTTCGGTGCCTCAGGAAGAGGAGGCAGGACGTTGCCCAGGCTGTGTACAGCCGGGGCGGGGGGCAACTGCTGACCCAGACCGGGGACATTGTGGGGCGGTAGAAGAAGCACTTTGAGGACCTCCTGAACCCTGGAAACACGTCCTCTGCTGAGGGGGCAGAGCCTGAAGACTCAGGGGTTTCTGCGACCATATCCATGGTAGAGGTTGCCAAGGTAGGAAGCTCCTCGGAGGCAAAGCACCAGCTGTGGACGAGATTCACCCTGAGATGCTAAAGGCTCTGGACTTTGTTGGATTGTCATGGCTGACACATCAGGGCTGCCCCTTGTCTCCGATCCTGTTTGTGCTGTTCATGGACGGGATGTCAAGGAGTCGGTTGGTTCCTTCACACCGTTGCTGACCACTTGCTCAGAGGAAGTCCAAAGGCAACTCTGGATTGTTGGGTTCCAGCTGGATGAAATCAGGTAATGATGGAAATTCACTGCACATGCCTGGAGTGCTACACACTGTGACACACACCTAAGAGGGAGAGAGAAAACAGGGAAAAGAGGAAAAGAGGGAGATGGAGCGGAGTGGCACTTCTCCAGAGGTGGAGGGCGTGACATGTCGTGAATTGGCACTATACAAATAAAACTGAATTGAATTCATTCCTGTGTACTTGTGACTTTAAGACCTGGTGGGGTAGCAGCTCATCCTTTGAGGTCAATGAAAATTTACTGCCTGCAAATTAAACATTTAAGATTGCTGAGACACCATGCCATGTACATAGTGAACATCCAGGTGACATTTTGTCCTTTTAGTGGGTGCTTGACAAAGAGTCAGGAAAATGTTCATCCAAAAATATTCATCCTGGTTCAGCGTTTGCTGCATCCCAGTCCAACCTTCATACAAATAGTACTGAAGCTATTTAGGAGGAATGTCTTGCAGATCCGTCCCACAACTTTCATGGATGTATTTTCAACTTCAGTGCCTTTGGAGTAGTCGGCCTTCATGGACTGTTTCTCCCTCAGATCTCTCAAAGCTAGCATTAATAGTCCCATCATCTAAACTATCAACATGTCTCTTTGATCCAACCCCAAGGATGTTTCCTTTAATATTAGACCCAATATTACAGACTTTAAACCTCGACTGAAAAAAACCTACTCTTGCTTCAATTGTTTTAGCCAAGTTTAGACCTATATCTATTCTTCCCTGTATTTCTAAAAGCCTTAAACTGTTGCAAATCAACTATGTGACCATTTGCACAGAACTGGTTTGCTTGAAGTGTTTCGGTCAGATTTTAGACACATCATAGGACAGAAACAGCACCGATGACCATCACCATTGATCTGATTATAGTCTCAGACGATGGACTCCCCAGTATACTGTCACTAGATCAGTGCTGCATTTCACACCATTTATCTCAAGACCGTCATTGGGATTAAAGGAACCTCACTCGTCTGCTTTAAGCATATTTATTAGATAGATTCCATTTAGTTCACATCAATTAGGACTGTATCAAACAGCAAGAGTCACAGACTTTCAGTGAATCTTTAAACAAGCGTTCCCTGAACAACATTATGTAGTATGCACTGTTTACTTAGCACTGCTAGGGCTTTAGACTTTTTCAAGTGAATTTATTTGAAATGCGGACGGCTAAAGGCTAGACTGGATCCGTATATCAGTGTTTGCAGAAGCTCAAAGGCTGCAGTGATTATTTCCCTGATGTCCGGGAAAGCAATGGAGGTCAAAGGTAGTGAGTTCAACAAGAGCTGATGTAAAAGGCAAGAAGTTTAACCCTTAATGAGTGGATGAATAATGAGCTGAACAGATGCCAATAGAGACAGTGCACAGTGTTTTCCAGCTCAAACAATCTGCCCACCCTCGCTTTCACTCTGTTGTTTTTTAGCTTCCAAGCATAGGAATGGTTGATTAAGAGGAGGCTTGTGGGTGGCTTTTGTTTTACTCCCTATTGATCTTTGGAGCACAACTTTCCATCATGCAGAGAAGGCCAGGGCGAAAGACGACAGCTAATTAAGATGTCTAATCACTTCATTTCACAATGGTTGCAGCCTCTGTCACTCTTTTTGCCAGCACCTGTTGTCTGCTATTATTGGTATGATAAAAACATGCTTCAGATTTCTAATGCTGCTGATTTGCATTAATGGTCAGGAGCAGCAGTGTGGTACATGAGTTCTTTTTACTGGCTTTTAAATACTGTAGGTCTGGTTTACAGCACCCACTCACTGTTGGAGACTGTCTGATTAGACTCTGACATGGATCGCCTACAAGGGGTATTTGGCCATGAAATGTTTGTGTCTATCATGACACATATTGGTGAAAGTTTGGTTTGGTTGGTGATGCTTACAAGGTCCCACAGAATACAACTAAAGTGAAAACAACCCTGTCTAATATCACATGAATATCAAATACAGTCGTGACTCGATAATCTGACCCTTAACAATCCTAAACTTTGCTATCCGACAGGTTTTTAGAAAAAATGAACAGAACCCATTAAAAACAGCCTGAACATACCGACAGCCTTGGATTCTGACTCTGACATGACATTTTATGTCACTAATCAGGATAACGGCGTATTATCTGACTGAACAATCCCACAGATTGGCTACGTTCACACTGCAGGACTTGATGCTCAATGAGGATTTCTTTGTGAAATCTGGATTTTTTGTGACTTCCTTCACGTTTCCAGTTCAATACGACTTGTATGTGATCTGCTGTGTGAACTTCATACGACCCAAAAGTGTCCCGCATGCGCAGAAGAGGACACAACGACGTCACACACAGTGAGCGTGCTCAGTGTTTATGGAAGTAAACATGGATGGTAACGGTGGAGCGTATCTGCCACTCCCCGTTTTTCATGAAAGCAAATACTCTACAATTGAACTTGGAAGTAATCCAATTACTAAGGGGTAATACAATTTGGAAATATTTTAAATCACTTTGAATGATTTAAGTCATACTGGTCAGAGGTTTACTCACTGTTGTTTACTATCAATTTTACTGTTTGGATATTTTCAACTTTGTAATCCTCATAAGAAAACTACTTTTTTTTTTTTTTTTTTTTTTATATACAGTTGCTCAACAGGTTCGTTCTAGGTATAGATTGACGTGTATGAAT
>NW_007577863.1:506374-507393 GCF_000690725.1 Stegastes partitus | reverse complement strand
AATGTTATATATTTAGAAGTGTTTTTTAAAATTAAAATAATCCTTTCTTGTGTTAAAATGGTCGATACTGTGACCGCACCACATACAGCACCCTCCATACTTATTGGCTCTGGTTAAGATGTGTTCTTCAGCTTCTAGTAAGTTCAGTTTTTTTTTTTAAATAATATAGGACCACAATGGAAAAAAAAGAGGAAAATTCAACCTTTAATTCAAGTGCATTTATTCAGTGTGAAAAAAATCCCACATTAAAAAATAATTATTTTCCATCAAATCATGTGTGCCACAGTTATCAGCACCCTTGATGTTCATACTTTGTACAACCTCCTTTATGCCAACAATTCATTTGAGTTGAGTTGAAGGTTAAATTTTTCCACAATTTTCACTGTGAGAGGATGTTTCTGCAATAAAAATTGAATTTATTTTAAAGCTTTTAACACATCTTAACCAGGGGGGCCAATAACTATGGAGGGCGCTGTATGTACAAATGTTGCATAACTACACCTCATGATTAAAACTGCATTTGCTTACAACCAGGGACACCACCAAATATAACATTTAGAAAATTCATTCATCAGTTTAAATAGTAAGAATTTAGCAAATCTACTTGTACTGATCAGTCTTACAAAGAGAAGTCCTGAACTCTGATTTCATTGACCTACAGCTGCTAGATACAGGGAACATTTATTAATTAACTACAGCGACCAACAATAAGACAACAATGACATAACTAATGACAGTGAATGGATGATTACGGATAAACTAATTAACTGTGATCATCACTGGAAGCAGCTGATAGAGCGCTGATCAATTTCTAATCAGGTTGGAATTAAGAAGAGAATTATAACTTCTAAATTGACCCTTTGAGCAGAAACAACATGACACTGGCTGGTCATTGTAGGAGGGAGAGGAAGTCCGCTGCAGGACGGGTCACTGTGAAGATCTGCTGGATCAGAACCGCAGAGACAGGATGGTACTTTGTGTCGAAGTAAAAATACCAGGTTAAAATTCACAGTTATAAA
>NW_007577863.1:502574-506314 GCF_000690725.1 Stegastes partitus | reverse complement strand
ACTAACAAACAAAAGAATGAATCTAAATGATTTAACTGCAGCTTATAAGCGATGATGACTGTGTGACTGTGAGGATTCAGTCAAAGGAGGGATCCAAAAATGCAACACAGGGTTTGGGAGTGAAGACAAGTGGGATTTATTTTACAATAGCAGGGAATCGAGGGGCAAAGGGTAGCTTGTAAGGGAAGCTCAGGGAGTGAGAGGGATCCTGGGAAAGGTTCCTGGTGGAGGGGGAACCTGGAGACGAGATGACTGAGGCTGGGGTTCTGCTGCTAAAGCTGAGCTGGGGAGGCGACGATCCGTCAGGGAGGTTTCTGGCAAAAAGCTCAGACGAAACACACATTAGACATAGCTAGTATCACAAAGCACAAAGTTCTCATAGCACAGCTGGTCTGTTACCACTCTGAGGAGGATAATCCACTGGCACTGGAGCACAGGTGGAGGCAGGCTTTATCCAGCACTGATTAATGATTCGCATCAGGTGTGGAGAAGAGGAGTGAGTGTTCTCCCATCCGGAAAACCCCGCCCAGCCTGACACACTCGAAGCCACCAGGAAACAACAAGCACCTAAACTAAACAAACTTCTGGTCCAAGATCAGTTTACGGGAGATCCATGACCTCTCTTCGGGACCGTACCCCTCCCAATTCACCAAGTACTGGTCTTTGGGTTGGACATTCAAAATCTTGGAGATCAAAATCTGGGCATCTTGGTCGTCAATAAGCCAGGGGGGAGGAGGGGGAATGGCCAAAGGACACAAATCGCTCTCCGCCACCGGTTTCAGGACAAAAACGTGGAACGTCGGTGGATCTTCATGGAAACAGGTTCAAACACACAGAGGACGGGTTGATAATCTTTCAGATAGGGAAAGGGCTCACATACCGGCGAGCGAGCTTCCGCGACTCCACTTGCAAGAGAAGGTCCCACAACGACAGCCACACCATCTGTCCCACTTTGTATTCTGGAGCAGGGGACTGGTGCCGATCCGCCAGCCGCTTGTTGACCTCCACTGAATGGTTCAGGGCCGATCTGGCGTTCTGCCTCACCTCCTTTATCCTGCGAACATGCTCAGCCATGGACGGCACTGCTACTTCGTCCTCCTGCTCCTGAAACAGAGGGGGCTGAAAACCGTTAGCCGCCATGAACAGGGACGTACCTGTGGCAGAACTGACGAGTGAACTGTGGGCGTATTCAATCCATGTCAGATATGTGCTCCAGGACGAGGGGTGTTGTGTCGCCACACAGCTAACCCTGCGAGACAAACTATGGTCCACGATCAGAGACAATATCTGTGTGCATCCCGTGGAGCCTAAAAACATGGTCGGTTAAAAGCTTAGCAGTCTCTAAAGCAGAAGGTAGTTTTGGCAGCGGGACATTGTGAACCACCTTGGAAAACCGATCAACAATGGTTAAAATGAAGGTGTTACCTTCTGAGGAGGGTAGTCCCGTGACAAAGTCCACAGCAATATGTGACCAGGGTCACCGGGGCACAGGCAGAGGGCACAACAGCCCAGCCAGGGGTTGATGAGAGGTTTTGCCCCTGGCACAGACGGTGTAGGCTGCCACAAACTCTCTTACTTCTCTCATCATCCCAGGCCACCAAAATTGTTGCTGGAGGAAGGTTAGAGTCTGCTGCACTTCTGGATGACACATCAGTTTAGACGAGTGTCCCCATTGCAGAATCTGGGAGCGAGCCGNAAGAAATTGCAGTCTAGAAATGTCAGCTACCATTGTGTTTGCAATAACTTAGAATCAGCGCCTGCCTTAGTCATGGTTTGTTCATCAGACAGCACACACCATTACTTTTTCCTTAGTCATCAGTCAAATACCTGATGACTAATGTTAACTTCTTTTTATTTGTTTTACTATAACCAATACTGTTCCTTAACTTATCTCTAAAAACAAAATCTGAAAGACGCTGAGACAAATAATGCTGCCATGTCAAGAAGGACGTCAGATTCAAAAAGACTCAGATCTCTCCCTTTATGTAGAGAACTTTTACTGTCCACTCAATGACACAGACAAACAAATACACACAAAGTGTTACAGGAAGCATTGCCTTGTCATTGTGTGGCATCTAAAACAGACTCTCATGAAGGTTTCATGGGATCCATTGTGCAGAATAAGATTCAGAACACAAGATGACATTGTTAAACCAGGACTTGAATTTACTACATGTGATCTCACTGACTTCTTTTTGAAATATATATATATTTTGTTGAGAGCGTACCTGTTTTTTATCTTCATATGTTGTACTCTCATGAAGTGTCAGGGACCCTGCGTTAGATCCTACTCCTCCTCCTGTGGTCATCACACCCAGCCCAGTCTCAGACAGGAGGGTAAAACAGACTCCAGCGTATTAGCATGTTGGTTATAATGACAACTCCCATATCAGTACACCACGGAATACACTGCAAGATGAGATCTCATACACAGTGAGAATCCAGGGGGGAAGAGAGTCACCTCAGTCCTTTTCAGAATCACTCTCCGTGAGGTATTGGATGCTGCTCTTTATGTCAAGCGGATTTATTCTGATTCTTAGAAAGGGGAGGTAAACATTACTCAGCCAGTGGATCTGAAGCATATTTATGCATTGTAGGCACAAGATCACCAATTGCCACTTTTCTTTTTTTTTCACCCAAGTAATATTGATAACAAGGAAGTCGATGTGGAAAGGCCACTGCAGCCTGTGTGTCACTCCCATCATTTATTTTTGCTCTTTTGACCATTCACCCAGATGATTTGTGCACTGTAACACCCACAGTGGAGCCAGGTCCCAACCATGATTATGAAAGGGAGCTGTTACGGAGTGATTTCCCACCTGGATTCAGTCTGTATAAGTAGTTGGAAAGTGCAGTTGTTTGTATATTGTTGACTGCATTAATCTGTGTGTGTGTGTGTGTGTGTGTGTGTGTGTGTGTGTGTGTGTGTGGCTATATTATTGCATTTCTGCCCCGCTGCTTGGTGAGTGACTGTTACTGCAAAAAAAAAATAAAAAGGCCAACATAAAGAATATGAGAAGTTCCACGAAATCACGCCAAGTGTTAAAAGATTACAGGTGGAGCTACGTCACATCAGGCAGACTAACTGGGAGCTAACTGTTTCAGGATCAGGGAAACCCGGTGGGACTGATAGACTGGAAATAAGAATCACAAATGATCAGTCTGGGAGATCCAATGCATCGGGTCTGACATCTTCTGCAGCCATTTTGATATTTTCCTTTAGTTAATGTCTCTTTCAGCAGTGGGCTGTTTAAAATGTTATTCACTAATTGTTCTAATTGTAATCCACCAGGGTTGTAGAATCCAAAAGAGCTGACGAGTATAAAGAAATCTCATGTAGGGCTATTTAGTGTCCCTACACATCAGCTGACAACACATGGAAGCAATCTGTCTTTGAATGGGTTTTAGCAACATGCAGGATCATATATCGTTTACTTATGATTCACTTATTACGTCTGCGTTTGTTGTGCTGCTGCTGCTCAAGCATAAGTTGAAATATTGGCACATTCTCCAAACTGAATGAGACTGCGTGGCTGAAAAAGCTGAGAGAAGGCAGTAATTGGACTGCTATGGATGGGGAAACTGCAGGATGTGCCAAATCAGAGCAATGAGCTCTATGTCAGGATGTATTAAATGGAGCTAGGTCATCTGTAATTATGTCCCTGTTGCAAGGAAGAAGATATTTGATCATCCCTGCTGCAGATTTGGGAACTTTTCAATCTCTATTCTGATGTGAAAGC
>NW_007577863.1:500480-501730 GCF_000690725.1 Stegastes partitus | reverse complement strand
ATCTGTTGTGAGGTTTTATTAAAGGGTGTTGCTGTAAAGATGCAGTGAGTTATGATGTCCAAACATGAAAAATGAACTGATTGTAACAACAATCCACAACATCAGATTTCCCAGATTTCACTTGAGTGACAAAAGTCTTGTTCTAAATACATGTAGCAGCAGCATTACTGCTAGAGTCCAATGTGTGGCACAAGACAGTCAACAACAAGAATGTATTACAGTACCATATATCATGTGTTTTTGCTGGTGCCACATGGTGGACACTAGAAGTGACATGAATCACATACTAAACTATGTCCAGCACCCAGCAGTGCAGGCAGGATATAAAAACTTTACTTTTTGGTCCCTAAGGTGCATAGTTATATCCACCCACATTCTGCCAGCACCCCCAATATGCACAAAGATTGTCTGCTTTTGGTTTAAATTTTTATTGTTATTCCCAGAATTTAACCACATTTTTGAGACGCTAAGGCTGTTTGAATTCTCATGAAACTAAAATGTTTCATAGGTTTTAGGATGGAGTGCTCAACGGTGTGGAGGCCTGACCATCACTGTTTGCATCTTTAATTTGGAGATTAATTGCCCCACATTGACGGATAATTGGCTTATTTCTTCCACCTACATAAATACTTGTAAGCAGAAAATTTTACTTCCTATTCTTTCCATATTGGTGTCAGCACAGCAGCAAACAAAGGGGTTGTTTTCAGATGCCCTTCAGTCTAAAGCATGCTGCAATAATATCAGTTGTCTGAATGTGAAGTGTACAGAAACAGTAATTTTGGGATAATTGCCTCAAACAAATTAGTTTTTCAAGGTCCATTACACAATATTTGCCTAAAGTATTGTTTTTTCAAACTGTTTGTGATTCTGACGGCTGCTAATATTTCCTTTGTGAAACAGATGAGGTCACGCCATTCACATTTTAAATGAGAATTCAAACACTCTCAACATAAAGAATTATGAACTGTATGGCTGTAATTACAGAAAAGTGTCACAGAATAAATATAAAACAATATTTTTTTTTTAGCTTTCGTAATCATATAGTCTTGCAACTTTTCATTTCAGTCTTTACGCTACATACACACAACTATATGTCTATATGTGTGTAGTTTATGGCTTTTACCTGCCAGAACAGTTAACGTCAGACAATGTTTAGCTTCATTCACCATAATAAGTGACAGAGATAGCCATGGTATGTACACAGCATTTGTCATACATGCAAGACTTGGCAGTACATCAAGTGATAAAAT
>NW_007577863.1:495139-499101 GCF_000690725.1 Stegastes partitus | reverse complement strand
GGGTGGCACAAACAGGCAATTGGGGGGTCCATTACCTGGGTCCTGGTCCTCCTTCTGTGCGTTTCTGACCACCTCCTCAATTTCCTGTGTGGCTGCTCCTACCACACGAGGCTGGGACAATGGGTTCCGCACCAGGGGGGCTGGATTGAGGTGAATGGATACGAGAGAGGGAATCAGGTTTGCCGTTCTTGGAGCTCGGGTGATCGGAGAGGGAATCGTTGAACCGACTCAGAAGAAGCGCCCATCTAGCCTGCCGTGGGTTCAGACGGCGCGCTGACCGCAGATATGCCAAGTTCTTATGATCGATCCGGATCAAGAATGGTTTCTCCGTCCCCTCCAGCCAGTGTCTCCTCTCCTGAAGAGCCAGCACCACAGCCAATAGTTCTCGGTTCCCTACCTCATAATTCCTCTCCATGGGAGTCAGCCGGCGGGAGAAAAACACACACAGGTGTACTCTCTGGGTCTCTGGGTCTCATTGGGACAGAATTGCTCCCAC
Organism: Stegastes partitus; assembly: GCF_000690725.1. Taxonomy (NCBI): domain Eukaryota; kingdom Metazoa; phylum Chordata; class Actinopteri; family Pomacentridae; genus Stegastes; species Stegastes partitus. The sequence continues at coordinate 498,605 of NW_007577863.1, read as the reverse complement.
ACCGGCATCAGATGCGTCCACCTCCACCTCCACCACTGCGTGGAAGGATCTGGGTGGAGCATGAGTGAACAGAGACTTTTATTTGTTGAACACCATGTCTGTCTCAGCGGTCCACTGGAACAGAGATTTTACTGATGTGAGAGCAGTCAACGGGGCCACCTTGCTGGAACTGCGAATAAATCTCCGATAAAAATTTGCAAACCCCAGAAAACGCTGCAGCTCCTTGCGGTTGCTGGGCAGCGGCCATTCCTCCACCGCTTTGATCTTTTCTGGGTCCAGCAGCAGTTGATCCTGGGCAATGATGCAGCCCAAAAATCCCACGGATGGCATGTGAAGCTCACACTTCTCTGGCTTGACGTACAGCTTGTTTTCCAGCAGCCTCTGCAGAACCAACCTTACCTGCTGCTGATGTTCCTCCAGTGACCGAGAAAAGATTAAAAAATTGTCAAGATAGATGAAGACAAAATGGTTTAGCATGTCCCTAAAAATGTCACTGCCGGCGCATTCGTTAATCTGAATGGCATTACCAAGTACTCGAAATGTCCACGAGGTGTGTTAAAAGCAGTTTTCCACTCGTGTCCATCTCTGATTCTGACATGGTGATAAGCATTCCTAAGGTCGAGCTTAGTGAAAACTCTAGTGTGACACTGTGGTTCAAATGAAGGGTCAATTAATGGCAGGGGTGATTTGTTCTTTACCCTGATTTTGTTAAGTCCACTGTAGTCGATGCAGGGACAGAGGCTGGCGTCTTTCTTCTCCACAAAGAAGAATCCTGTCCCCAGTGGTGAGGAAGAGGCCGAATCAGACCGTTCACCAGAGACTCACTGATGTGGCTTCTCTCTCCGGACAAGTTGTGAAGCCGGCTGGACGGCAGCAGGGTCCCTGGTAGCATGTTGATGGCACAGTCATACGGTCGGTGCGGGGGAAGGGTTCGTGCCAGATCTTTGCTAAAATCTGTGGGTTACGGGCGAATATATATCATCCACCACCACAACGACCGATGATGCAGAAATCACATAAATATGTTTTTATGTTTGCCTCTGATTTTCTGTCAGGTCCGTTTACACTGCTGCTACTGCAGATGAGAAAATGGATTATTCTGCTGGTATTTATTACAGAGAATATTCAATCAATACCATTGATTTCGCTCTGATTGGGCCAAACAAAGTGATTTCCTGCATTATGGGACAGTGTCAGACCTACATGAGCTTCAATACAAGATCATGATTAAATATATGAAGTTCAAAGTTTAACTTTAACGTGCAGCTATCAGTTGGAAATAAATCAGTGAAATATTATATATGAACACGTTTAACAGTTTTCTATCAGCATTCCTGTCTTCACCATTTGCAGTAGCAGCGTTTTTTTACCGTCACATTTTTAAAAACTATATATATTCCTCATTTTCTCCGTTAAAACAGCGTGCTGACCGAAGCAGCTGCACATGATCGTTTACTTTTGTGTAGAAGAGTCATGTGACGCGTTAAACGCCTCCTTTTTATGTGAACAGAGTCTGAAGCAGAAAGTCTGAGTTGACAAAGAAAGTTGAACCACCTTCGTGATGCCTGTTATCTCTGGCTGTGGCTTTCGGTTTTGTTGATTACACAAAGAAAGCCTGGTTGTGTCAAACTTGCTTTGTAGTGCAGCCCTCTGGTCAGAGGTGATGACTGATAGAAATAAAAAGAGGAATGTGTCTGAAAACAAACATTATTCCAACTTCATAGGTGATGGTATACATGTTTTTTGTTTTTTGTTTGTTTTTCTCAAATAAATAACTTGTTAATTTGTAGGAGGACAGACCTGGCCTGCTCAACTTCAATTATGTATCCTCTTTTATTTAATCATTGCATTGCTCTGTGGCTGACGTTTGGTCAATACTGCAATCTTCTGGTGATCAGAATATGCCAGACAATCTGCTCCACAGAATGCCATTAATGTCGCCTTCAGATTGATGCGCTACAATAAGAGATTGAGTGAGAAACAACAATTTAGTGACTGTCTCCTGGCTTCATTCTAGCGTTTGAAGACTGTTCTTAAACACAGACTCTATTAACGGCATCACTGTTGTGCATTTGCCAGATTAAACTATTACATGCACAACACACACAAATAAACATGATGAGGTCATACATCCACCTAAATAAAAACCATATCATGAAACATATATTTTATATTGATTGAAAGGAAAAAGGTTGTTTCAAATAGTTTGAAACTATATGTGAGGATATGATGGCTGTATGATGTCAGACCATCCTGTTCTCCTTCCTGGAACATCAACAACTGACAATTTTTCAAAGGTTTGTAGGATGATTAGTAAGAACAGAAGATTTCATTCTGTGCCACAAAGTGATTCCTTTGACATTTGTCATGATATTTACACAAGTAAATACAAGTGTTAACACATAACCTTGATCAAGTGTGTTGTGCAATTAAATCAGCATAGTCTCTGATAAATGATTGTGGAATCTCATGTTGTTGTTGTGTAGAATTTCCATGTTATTTTACTGGACTGTTCTGAAGTGTTACAGACACATTCATGAATCCAGACCTCGTCGTGGCCATTTTGCCGCTCTAACAACATCACCCAATTCCCTCCTTTTGCTTTTCACTTGATCCTAAACGAAGCTAATGTTGGGTTATTTACTGAAATGATTAATTCATTTTTCTTGGAATGGCAAGTCTCGACAGAAGCAAAAACTTAGCAACAATCAGCTGTGTGTGTAAATAACGACCTGAAGATCTGCCTTTATTGTTCTCTTACACACATTTATCAGTGACCCGTTATGAAGAACTGAAGCTCCCCAGCTCCTCAGAATGCCGAGACATGTTGATGATGTTTTTTTTTTTGACTTATTTAATTATTTAATGCCCTTCCTCCCTTTTCTTTGGCTGTGTGTCGCCTTATCTATTGCTCTGGAGACAGAATGCACGTCTCTATGGATTGCCACAATGTGAATATTTAAAGGAAACACCATGAATAAATCAATGACCTACAACTGCATGTACTTATCAGCAGCCAGAGCTTTTGATAGACAACTGGATCAAACCCAAGCAGTCTTGGTTCAGATATATCACACTTGATTCGGACTCAAATGCTGTATGTTCTGCAGAAATCCTGGCAAAGGACATGTGCGTTGTGGTTGTTGGGAAACAGTGACATTTTTGTCTTTGTAAGATGTTTTAGTCGTATTCAATCACGGTTGCTACACTTTCAGTATATGCTGAGCATCGTGGTTTTAGTAATGAAAACATCAGAAACATGCTACAGTAGCTGCAGACTGGTCCAGTCATCACACTGACAGCAAGAGTTCAGGCCTCCATGGCAACAAACCTACGACATTTACATTATTTTAGGAAGTCCATGTGAGTTGTAGTGGAGTGTTACTGTATTCTGGGCATCAGAGGCATCCTGCATGACTATGAATTGTGTCAACAGCTGAGTGCATCTCCAAAACCCAAACTATTC
>NW_007577863.1:482172-493751 GCF_000690725.1 Stegastes partitus | reverse complement strand
CAGAAACAAAGATCCGAGTTACACAAGAGCTACCAGCCAATCAGCAGCTGGGACAAAGAGTATAGGAAACAGCTGTAAGAGGAGTGATGAGCAAACATTTTTGCAGTGATATATGTGCCACCAGCTCTGATTTAAATAAAGTTTATTTATTTTTGTGGCAGATCAGTGAACTGACAGACTGACATCACTAGAAATATCAATAGCTGGGTCCTGACTTTCATGCTGTTGGTGTGACACAGACTGTCAGGCTGTCGTACATTCTCACACCCAATAAGTGGAAGCCTTACAGTCATTCCTTCATGAAAGTCATAGATTGTTACATACGTTACACAGTCGAGCTTGTTTTCACAATGCAATGAATGTAATTTGGGTTTTACCAATAGGAGCTAAAGTTTCGTTTGTTGCTGTTTAGCGTCTTCCCAATGAAATAATAAATTCCTGTGGCAAACATCCAACAACAGGATCCATATGAGCGTCTCCAAAGTGCTGCTGTCTACTTTTATGCAAGTCACTAGTGGCACAATAAAAACCGACTATAATGATACAGTGACAGGATGGGTCAGGATCTAATGCGAAATTATATCATCACCATTAATTATGTTTGTTTGAATGCTATAACTAGAAGGACGTCAAACCTGATTGTGGTTCGTGTTCCTTATTTTCCATCCTTTCCCTAGAATTTTTCTGATAAATATGATTTAAACCAGTTTACGGAGGTTCCTTTAGGCCCAGTAACATGTTCCAGTCTCTTTATTGACATGCTGTGATCGACTCTATCAGATGCAGCACCGAGATCCAGTAAGACCAGTATAGAAACTAGTCCACTGTTTGAGGCTGTTGGGAGATCATTGTTGATCATTGCACCAGAGCTGCTTCTGTTCTATGACTCATTCTGAATCCTGACTGAGTCTCAAACAAACAATTTCAGAGTTTCACATAATTGACTTGCAACAACTTTTTCAAGAAAGTTTAGAAAGTTTAGAAGCAAAAGGTTGGATCTGGGTCTATAGTTTGATAAAAGACCTGGATCCAGAGTAGGCTTTTTGAGCAGTGGCTTTAGTCGTGCCTTAAGATTTGCTTGTTTTATTTGCCCCTTGTGAAGGCCACAGCCGTCATGATTCGGTGAGTTAGGGACTCAAAATCAGACACTGACAGCAGAAACAAAGACAAACTTCAATCAAAGAACCAAACCATGGTCCAGATAAATGGAAAGCATGGGGAGCTGGCAAAAACTAACCAACAATCTGACATTCACAAACCACAGCAGTAGGTTATAATAATAACACAATGAACAATAATGCGGCTGTGTCAGACCTAACTTTGAATTGATGTTGCTTTAAACAGATGCTCTGAGGTGAGGATGTGTCATTTTGTTGAATACCTGTTGCCTCGACTCCTCTTTCCTTGCATCTCCTCCTCCACTTGAAGCTCTGGTGGGAGGGATTAAGACAGGAGGAGAGGAGTCAAAGAAAGGACGTGCAGTTAGTGAAATGGGATGAGGAAAGACAAAAGCAGAGACACACTAATAACAGGAAAAAACAACAACTCAGAAGCCAAAACCCAAAGTCAATGACACACAACAAAATGAGAACTACCAAAAAACAACATCCATGTGCGATCTACCTGAATCTAGGTAACCGTAAACCTCCACTGGCCTCCTTCACAACTCAGAGCATCACTTGACTCAATCAGAGCTGATTCCAGACACTAGGACCTTATTTCTAGGTAGAGGCTCGGTATTATCGTTCATAATAAACAGTGACCCAGTGGCAGTTATTTTCAGAAAACAATATCGGTGGTCAGTCAATAATGCATCTAAAGTGCAATCTGAAATTGATATCCTGCTTCAGCTAATGTCATGTGTCTGCTCAGCTACAGCTGTGCGTCCAGGAGGGAATTACCGGCTAAATAATCAGATGCTTTAGTGTCAGCGGCGGCTACACAGCAGATACTTATCTTCTGGGAGAATTTCCTAATATTGCAGGAAACATTGAAATAAGAGACAGATAAGCAAATTCTTGTGGAGATAAGATGACCGCTATCAGGCAGCTAAACGATTTTCGACCGCCACATGTCAATAATAGGAAAGCTCATGCATTTGTAAAAGTTCTGCTTTATTGTCGATTTACATAGAAAGTGCCTTATTTAGACTAAATACAGGTTTCTTATTGCAGCTCTCTGTCTGAGATAGGATGCAGTATTAATTGAGAGTGTTGCTTTGCTGCTCACTGCACTGACTTCCTCATTCAGTTGTTGCTTATTGGAGGGCACTACAATAAATACATAGTGAAGTACACAAAGTACAGCTTTGAAGTATTTGTTCTTGTTGAGAGTCTATATTGCTGCAGAGGACTAAGGGCCAGAACAACAGGTGCACTCCACAGAGAATCCAGAGACCTCTTCTCAAAGTTTTACATCTGGTAGGAGACCATTTCAGAACTAACCTAAAGCACACATCCAAATGGAACATCTGCATATTGGTTGTTTACATCAAAATGACCACACACGGCCCTCTGGGAACCAACAGGACCTCTGATCATAGTCATAAAGTGTGGAAAACCTACACCTCTGGAGAAGAGATTGAATTCTTTACTGTGACCTCCTCAACGTTCTTTCTCCCTAACAGCCAGGTCCGTCTACAGAAGAATCATTTAATACTCATTCACTGATGTCTAAAGTCTGGACACAGTTTGTCAGGTTGATCAGAAGCAGTGTTAAAACCTCTCATCTGAAGTGTTTGTGAACGCACACACCAACAAGTTGGGCTTGTTTTTCTGTGTTTTACTTAAAGTTGGGCTTCTTCAGTTACCTTTTATAGTGCAGTGGCTCCAACATTTTCTTAATAACGATGAGCTTTGACTGTGAGCATTTTTACTTCGGCACACTTTTTCAGTGCAACTACAGAAAGGTTGCCGTTCTGTCTCTGCTTTCCTGAACCGCCTCATCCAGCAGATCATCACAGTGACACATCCTCTCCTTCCCTCTCCCCCCTTTGGAGCATCAATAGTATCATTTCCTTTCTGCTAACTGGGTGAATTTAGAAATTACAGTTGGCTTCTTAATTCCAAAGTGTCAGATATTCCAAAGTGATTCTAAAATGATCACACTGCTCTACCAACTGCTCCTAGTGATGATCACGGTTCAACAATTAGTTTGTTTACCTGCGTTTACTCTTTAACTATCTGTTACGTACTTATCCCGTTCCATCCCAGTTCAATTCGCCATTTACCCCTATCGAGGGCATCATCAGGGGTTAGTCCCCGATCAGCTTGGTCCCCTGACACCAGCTCCTCCCATGTTTTCCTGGAGCTCCCCCTTCTTTTTTTTTTTTTATTTCCGGCGACATCCAAGTTCCTGATTTCGTTAATGACCTGAGTACGATGGTGGACATGTCCAAACCATCTTAGATAGCGGTACGGGATCTCTGTGTGAAGACCAACGAGGCCTATGTTTTGTTTTGTTTTTCCTTTTTAACGTCATCATTGTTTTATTTTTTGTTTGTAGTATTAGTTAAAAATGAGGATTAATGTATAGATAATGGATGGATGGATGTTCATATAGTTATGATCCATTCTATTGTGTATTTCTTTGTTTGGGAACTGGCGGTCAATGACGTCAAATTTCCTGATGTCTGATTACAAGACTGATCAATACCAGTAGATTTAATTTTTGTTAATATTCAGTCTAAGATATTCATGATGAAGTTCTCTCAGATGGCCAATTCAAAAATAATACAAGTATTTGGTGGCGCCACATGAGACTATTTCGCTGCACTGCTTCATCTTTGTACATTCAGTTGGTCAACATGCACATTAATGTTGGTAACTAGAAGCCTGTACAACAAAAGTTTGATTGTAAAAAACATATATATTTTCTTTTTACAGCCACTAAGTGATATTTTAAATGTCCTGAAATGAATATGTACATTTTTGCCATATATCTAAAACATCTTTCAGTTATTGGTAGTGTAAGGTTCATAAAGGAAGAACGATTTATGATGAGTGGACATTGAACAGTGAAGTGGAATATTGCAGGAAAATATGTTAATTCATACGTTCAAGTTAATTTGTTAAAATGGATATTCATAGTTCATAGTGCTCACCTGAGCAACAGTTTACATTTATGTTTGCAGAATTATTATTTACACATTTTAACATTTTCATTTGTGTGTATACGAGCAGCTAAGTTAATCTGTGAATCTGCTGTTGTATAGTTCACTTGCATTTGTCTAGTTTGGTTCTGCCTCCTCCTGATTGGTTAGTTCGGTCAGGTGACAGTGTGTGTCAGGAAGTTGTTGTGGCCGCTGACATGTGAAGAGTAAAGATCGCTGTTTTGAGTAAGAAATCCGTCTCTGTCCTGCTGTCTCATTATTAATCAGAGTGATCCATTAACCATCAACGAACCCTCACGTTGCAGTAGTTTGGCGTAATGAGCCAGAGCAGATTCAAAGTTCACACGGTTCCTTGCAGATATTCTGATTCGTAGATTTGGACTTTGGGGAACTCAAGATGTTTAAAATCAGCTCTTACTTTTACTGAATCAAGGCATGCAGTGTATGTGTGAGAGAGTTGTTTTACGTACTGTAAGTAAAGTATTCTGTGTTACGTTTAATAGATTTTAGGTCATTGTCATTGAAGAACAATGACAAGCAGAGGTTCACGTCTCCAAGAGCAACGTGTAAAAGCCCCTCAGACCCAACAGGTCTACAAAAAAAAAGCCAATATTATAACATGGTCCATCATGAGCCCATAAGATAGGTGAGTAAACACTTTATTTCAGGAGATATGTAAACAGTGAGGCTGGCGACATGCATGAAGTACAGCTGCCTCTATGGACCACATAAACGGTTATTGATGAAAACATAATGGTGGATTGTGCTCTCCCTCTGTGGCTCAGTGTTGGCACACAAAGACCATAAGAATAATTATTATTTCAGGAGAACAAATATTACCCCTTGGGCTCCAATTATTTTCATGCATTGGCTCCTTCAGTGTCTGACTAGATTCTATTTAATGGTACTAAAAAAAAAAAAAAAAAAAGAGTTTGGTTTCCAACCAATGTGTAAACATTGAGCTGCTGTGTGATGCATAATGAGTCTGGGTCACAGAGATGTGAACTTGAGATTCAGTTCGTACTGCATCTGACTTCTACTCAACTAAACACGTGATTGTTGAATGAAGAGTCAATCCAAAACCAGCCGGTCTCATGTTCGTCCGCCTTTCTTTGGGACTTTGATTTCTCGGCATTTCTTATTATCTAGTGTCAAGTATCGGGCAGATTTTTCACATTCCTGATCAGACCTATCAGTCTATCAGCGCTGAGATGCACCAGGACTTATTGGTGTAATCCAGGTCAGTGTGGTTACAGCTGCTTGTGCTACATCCAGCTCAGTTACTTTATTTTAATGGCTGCAGCAACAAAATAACATCTGTAAATGTTCCTTATTTGTTTAACTTTGATAGACGAGTTTATTAAGTTTGAAATAGAAATGCCTGACGCACATTATATCTCTTAAAGCTGTCCTCTCTCCTTGAATCTGCAGTTACCAGTTACACCCAGCAAATGAATCCTTCCTTTGAAGTTTTGTTTATGTCCAGCTGATGAATAAAAGTACAACTTTTACTGTCTTCTAAGCTTTGGTTTTGGTTTCTGTCAACATCGGAGGGTAACATCTGACTCTTCAGCTGCTGTAAAGGTGGTGTCGTAGTGTTTCACTAGCTTCTATCTACTGCTAATGAAAACAAGTAAGGGAGTTAAGTCTGGACCAAAACGGTCAAGTCGTGGCGTATAAAACCACAACAATGAGCTGAGGGTGCTGTAGAGTTGACAGGAACTGCAGGGTTGCTGTTCAGTTATCATGAACATCGCCATCTTTTACATGACAGGTTTGTAAAACACTCTGAATAAGTACATAGTTTCCTCATTGTAATGACAATATCATATTGACAGCGTCTTTGAATACTTCGCTGCAGCTACATGATGTGGTTAAATATTAAAGAGTTGTTTATTTGAATACATTCAAATACAAATCTTTAAATATACAGATATGAGACTGTCTTTATGTCTGCTGATTATATTGTTTTGTACTTTACTGTAATCTGTGTTCAGCTTCACCAACATGGAGCCAAGTGTGACTGAAACCGAACACGAATGAAGGAATGAGCTGAATGAACTGATCAGTTATTGAGTGATGATTTGTGTGTGGCTGCAGGGTGGCGCAGTTGGTTAGCACTGTTGCCTCACAGCTAAAAGGTCACCGGTTCGCATCCCGGTGAGGACACCCGAGATGTTTCTGTGTGGAGTCTCCATGTTCTCCCCGTGCAGCGTGGGTTCTCTCCGGGTTCTCCAGCTTCCTCCCACACAGTCCAGAAACATGTTGAGGTTAATTGGTGATTCTAAATTGTCCGTAGGTGTGAATGTGAGTGTGCTTGGTTGTCTGTCTCTAAGTGTAGCCCTGTGATAGACTGGTTACCTGTCCAGGTGAACCTGCCTTCACCCTGAGTCAGCTGGGATAGACTCCAGCCCCCCATGACCCTAATGAGGATTGAACGGAGTGTAGTGTGTGATGAAATTTTAGAGTCGGAAGTGAAACAATTGCTCTCTATATTCGATAGTTATATATCAAGCCGGACATACTTACACTGCATCAGCTAAAACGGTTACTCACCTGTTTAATCCCAGAGATGGCTCAAACCAACAACTGGTATCTTAATAGATGGAGTAAAGTTTATCCCAACTAACTGGAAGCAACATAAAAGGGAGATTGAGCAGCATTGGAAGACACAAAAAAAACTCCAAATCTGTTTTTTTTCTTTTTTTTCCCTTCAAATTTGTCTGTTTTCTTCCATACAGCAAAAACAAAGCATTTGCTCATTAATGATGAAAGAACTCCATAAGTCCCATGTTGATTGACGATCACTGAGATGTATGACACCTCTCAACTTGTCATACAGGAGTTATTTGTTATCTGCTGCGATCCATTCTGTGAGGAAAGACCAGATGTCCCATCTTAATTAGGCCGGCAGTGATGTTTTTAATGACTTCTAGCCCATTACGTACGACAGAAGAGTTTTCAGATCCTTATCCTGTCACTCCTGTGGGCCTGCTGCTCTTTGTCTCAGGCTTGAATGTGAGTTTTGACACATTTAAATCCTTCTGACAGCGAGGAAGAGAGAGAATAGGCACTCTCGTGTGTGTGTGTGTGTGTGTGTGTGTGTGTGCGTGTGTGTGTGTGTGTGTGTGTGTGTGTGTGTGTGTGCGCGCACTCATGAGATACAAAGAGTTGTTGAATCTGTCGTCGAAGAATGAGAGAAACTTTCCCTAATATGTTCTATGTTGTTCATTTATCATGCAGCCTTCGTTTATTGGAAAGTGAGCATGTATTGTAAAATATATTTAATTCATGGTATGTAAAGTTGAAAAACTAGGCCATCATACTTGATGCAGGATCTGCTGCGTGTGCTCCTTAAATAATAGTGCAAAGGAAGGAAGAAAAAGAAGGAGAAAGAAAAAAAAAAAAAACGCCCTCCAAGGAATCAGTGTAGTTCTCTCTCTAAGGTTTTGAGTCAGACAACACCTTCTTTTCTCTTTCTTCCCTCCCCCTTTGTTTCAGCTCTCTTTTCTCTGTTTGGTTATTCTGTAGTTTTGCTCGCTGACTTTTTTTTTTCCTCCTTTTTTTTTTTGGTTGGCAGACAAGACACCATATTATTGTTACAGAAAGTCTTCCTTATCTGGTTCACGGCTCAAAAAAATTCTCACGATGAAAAATCATGAGAAAAGGCAGCTCATTTTAGCGCCGCAGATCAAATAAGAGTATGGTCTATTTGCAGTGATATCCCGCCCTGTGATGTGTCAATGAGCAACATCTGCAGAGGCGTGTTGGAGGAGTCTGAGGTGAACCGACACACCACCTTCCTGTCCTATCTGCAGCCCATTAACCACCTCAAGGTAAAGATAGAAGTAAGTTTCTGAACAAATGTTATTGCATGCCGTAATGAGGGTATAAAATGTTATTAATATTTTAGAACAAGCCCTATTTTTCATTTCTGAAACCCACTGTGGGGCTTCTTTTCAAAGGGTTTCAGTCAAAACCCAATGGGAGATTCAATTGACTTTAATCTTGCATTCGTTTGAAAATTTGAGCCCATTAGTTAACTTTGCCTTCTCTGTGCAGTTTTCATTGCATTTCAATGAAGCCGCTTTCCTGTGGTGTTAAAACACTAATAGTTGCTTCAAATAGCAAATGAGAGAGAGGGAATATGAGCATAAGAGAGAATAAGAAAGGAAGGAAGAGGAGGCAGACAGAGGAGGAGATGGTTAAAATAGTCAAAAATATCAGTGCAAAAACATCTATATTTTCAATTTGAACATTTTATATATATATGACCTTGGGGGTTGAAGAAATCCAATCCACATCTGTGAGGTACATGTATTTAGAAGACAACATTAGGTATGTTGTGCATCCTTTGGAAACATAATGAGTTGTATGCAGAGTGATTGTTGAAACATATTGTGGCTCCAGCAATGAGTGGTCAGAATGGCTGTAATCAAATAAAAAATACCCTCTTAAATTATTCTCTTTGATGTCAGACGGACCTCATAAGGCTCTCTAAAGGCTCTGCACTGATTCTGGATTCTTTCCTCCCCCTTCTTTCTGGACGTTGCTTACATGTCTTTCTTCCACTCGCTGTCACCATAAACCTGAAGTCTCTCCACCTGAGACTTTTAAGTTGTGCTCGTCTCAGCAAGTAGATTAATGAGCAAGGCCACTGAAAACAAAGCCGTGCGACTATCTTACAAAAGATGTTTGTGTTGTCACTAAGCTCGTCTTGGTATCCACTCAGCCAGCCCCGTCCAATCAGCAGCCTCGCCCAATCACAGGAGGAAAGACACCCCCGGGGCTCAGTGGGTGGGACTGCATGCTCTCTGTCCACTGCCTTCAACCAAATGTCATTATGCTTCTCATCACATCTTAAACAGCTCTATTTTTCGATCCCTATTAATGAAAAGTAGGTCAAATGCAGAGCTCCAAACGGAATGCCAAAATCTCCCACCTCTACTCTACCCCTACTGGCAGCCCGACCCGGTGGTAAAAAAAAAAAAAAAACTTGCAGAACAAACTCTCTCCAGCGATTTGTCATGCTTCTCAGCCCGCTCTGGCTCACAAATGTATGTACACATCAAAGGAAACGATGAGAATGGCTATTTCACAAGCACTCTCTGCATTGTTAGATTACTTAAATGCCTCCTGCTGGTGAGCGAGGCTGTGTCAAAGCAAAATGAGACAACAGATCTCGTAGAAATGCCAAAGTATCCCACGGATTTTATAGAATCAGCCTTGGTGCCCTTGTGGGATCCTTCCTTCCTCATTGCGGTCCCTCCTCAAATGAAAGCTAATGTTGTTGTCTCTGCTGCCTCTATTTAATCAAGCGGCCCCATCCCCCCGTCTCAGCATCATCACAAGCTACTGACACAATGCCTGACTAATCCTGCACCCTGCTTTGGGATATGGCACCCACGCAGTCAAATGAGCAAACAAAGAAGCTTAAGTCCTCTATACTAGATTAAAGAGGTATAGGAATAATGGTGGGCCATAGATACCAAGTCAGTGAGCGCTGCTGCTGCTGCTGGCTAACCACAGGCAAGCCCATTATACCAAGCCAAATGTCTCAGACTGTCTGAGCCCAGGCAAGCTGAGCCCATCTGTCATGACTTGTATCTGGTCATGCTTTGACCATCTTCAGTTCTGTCTGTAAGTATCACCTTGACACAACTTTCTATGAGTCTGATATCAGAGGCAGCTCTTCCTACACCTGAGAGTATGTACATGTTCTGTCAAACATTGTCAAATTACTGGAAAACTGTCCCCAAAAAAACAGATTTTCTACATCTTCTATCTTGTGAGTTTTGGCCACAAGGTTTTAGAAAATTGATTTGCTGAGAGTTTAATTGGAATCGCAGCTCAGAGACCAAAACCTGCAACTGGTATTTCACAACCTGTGCTACAAATACTGTACAACAGTTCTGGACACCTGTTCTTAAAGGCCCAAATGTTGCCTTTACAACAGTTAAAATGTAATAATTTGTTTGGAGTTCCACACACTGTATACTTCTGTACAATAGATAGAAGACTGTTTTTTTCCGTGCAGCCAGTTGTTCCCAGAAAGCTCGATGCCTGCAGAAAGAAACAAGCAGAAAGAGGACAGACAGAAAAAAACTACATGACAGACAAAGACACAACGTTAATAATGTTCTAAAGTGGCACATAAATGCACAGAGAACGAAAGAAACAAGAGAAGAGGTGGGTTTGTCAATGCATCATGGGAAGTCCCCCAGCAGCCGAGGCCTAGAGCAGCACAGCTACAGATGATTTAGGGTCTGCTTTCGACACGAAGGAGCAGCAACTCTATTGGGAGCTCCTCACCCTATCTCTACGGCTGAGCCCAGCCACTGGACTGGGGAAACTCGTTTTGTCCGCTTGTGTTTGTGACTTTATTCTTTCTGTGACTACCCAGAGCTTATGATCATAGGTTAGGGTTGGAACATAGATCATCATAAAGTGGGAGCTGTCTCCACGCTAGAGCTGTCTGATATCTTAAGGTTCTGCTCTTGGAATCCCTTGGAACCACAATTTAGCTTGCACTCTGAGAGCAAAGTGCTGTGTTGGGATAATACAGTGCAGGTACTACAATGTGAGATCTTTTAGATAAGATGGAGCTTGTTTATGAAAGATGGTTTCACAGGAGGCCGACAGACAAAAAATAAAATTGGAGAAATACGGTCTGTAACTACTTCCTGTCAATACTCTGGCAGCAGCATTTTGGATTAGTTGGAGGCTTTTTCGGGGGCTATTAGGACATCCTGGTGATAAGGAATTACAACAAACTAGCCAAAAGAAGTAACAAATGCATGGACTACTTTTCCAGTGTCACTTGGAGACAGAAAGTTTCCTTATTATGACACTATGGTGACAGAAGGCCATCCTGGAGACTTGTTTTTGGTGTGAGTTAAAGGATAAATCCTGGTCAAGAATAATTCCAGGAGTTCTGGCAGTCGTGGCAGGCAAGGCAATGCCACCAAGAATAACTATGTGATCACACAGCGTCATACAGTGTATATCTGAACTGTTAGGGACCAAATGCAATAATAGTAGTTTTGTCTGAACTGAGAGGAAGAACATTACAGTTCTTTCAGGCCTTTATGGTGTATGACTTGAATTTGGACCTATTGATTGGCTTCGTCTGGACTCATAGATAAATATGCTGGGTGTTATCTGCCCAGCAGTAAAAGTTTTGTAGTGCTTTCTGATAATATTACCTCATGAAAGACTTTAAAAAGTAACAAGGATTTGAAGAATCGGTGATTGTCTTCTAGACTAGAACAAGTCCTACCTGGGCTCTCAGATTGTGACATCAAGTGTATTTTTTGCAATTGCATCTGTCTCTATCACACTGGTAGGAACAATTCAACACATGTGCAATGTCAAACATTGTTTGCATGAACTGCAGCCAGTGTGTAACAACAGGAAATACAGTATGTACATGTACAATGTGCAATGAAATGCTGTTTGACTGTTGTTT
>NW_007577863.1:454384-481582 GCF_000690725.1 Stegastes partitus | reverse complement strand
TGCATGTGAATAGTTGCCTCAAGGGAAGGAGTTTAAGTCTTCACGAGCTTGTTCAAGAGTGTGATGGAGGCGTGGAACACACAATGGACAGATGGATCAGCGCACCGTCAACAGGAACGTGGACCTTGAACTGAACCATTATGATGAACGGGGTTCTGGCATCTGAGTAGGATGCCTCCTGGGTGTCTTCCTTTGGGGGGTTTTCAGGAACACTTGAGTGGGAAGAAGAACCCGGGATACACCCAGAACTTGCTGTAAGGATTAGATCTGTTATCTAACCTGCAAATGCCATGGGATCCCCAGGAGGATCTGGAAAGCATTGCAAAGGAGAGGGACGCCTGGAATTTCCTGCTTTTCATGCTGCCAGCAGGACCTAACCCTGTATAAGAGGAGGAAGATGAATGAATGGATAGATTGTTAGGAAAAACAAAAATGAGACGATATTGACCAAACACAAGACTCAAAACTAGTAATAGTATTACTACTGTTTATTTCTGTATTGTACAATTGACAAGAAAAGACGACATGAATCATAAAGAAACCCTGAGCATCTGAATCAGGCCATCGCACTTCCCCCACATCACAGACTATGTTCTGTCTTGCAAGTGAAGAATTTTTAGGAAGACCAATCTACTCTTGTACCGACGCTACATCAAGTTGGTCACAAACCTCCTTCCTCACCCCCTGACATAGGGCTGCAGCTTACAAACCTTGCTGTAAATATAACAATGCTGAACAAAAACCCTCTATGGGGTTATGGTGGTGGGCAGCGAAATCAGTGGATGCTCGTGAAACCAGTTTGGGATCAGAGCATTAGCATCATGTTGTGCTCTGGGCGCTCAAAATCAGCTTTGTGATCAATGATCCCAACCCAGCCTCATGTAAATGGTGCCATCACAAAAAAATAGAGATTGATTGTGTCAGTCAGTAGTTGGGAACCATGTGGACGATTCTATAGATTATGAAGCAGGTGGGATTTAATTCTTAACTGGACTGTTCGAAGCAAACCCTTTGGAGGGGTGTGCATATTCCTAAGAGCAAATGTGCTGGTGTGTGTTTTGCACGTGTGTTCAGATGCGGCATTTGTGTTTGTATTTGTGTGTGTGGCGGTATCTGTATCTATGTGTCAGTTAGTATATGAGTGTTTAAAGGCTCAGTCACTGGACCCGAGGGAAAGGAAAATGAAGGAAAAGGCACAGGGCAAAGTTGCAGTGTGGGGGTCTGTATCGAACTTGGGCCATCTACCCACGATTCCTGCTGCATCCAATTTCAGCACCAACGCTTCCTGTTAAACCCCATCAAACAGACACACAGCGGCACAAAGGAAAACCTCATCTCCACGGGAAACTAATCCGCCGGTGTGCGCTGTAAGCCTGTCAGGTTTTTTTTTTTTTTTTTTTTTTTTATTGAAAGAAGTCATCACTCATTTCACCAAAGATTAAAAGTATGGCTAAATTGAGAAAATCCGCTTAGGAATTCTGAATTTAAATAGTGAGGTGGAGGGGCAGCTAGGAGAGATGCCAAGGCTTGTGGGGAGCACAGACAGGTATGTGAGGTGAGATAAATTGAAAATATACATATTTGTTTTTGTAGTTGGATTTCACATAACCATCAGACTGTTTTTCATTTTGAGAGAAGGCAGAGGGTGGAGGGGAGCTGGAAGATGGAGGCCTCCCCATCCTCGCATGGCGGCTGTAGGGAATGAGAGAAGCTCACCTCACAGACAGTCTCCTGATTGGAGATTTTTGCTGCAGAGACACACATGTGAAATGACTTCCTTTGACTTTAATTGCTTTGCTGTTGGCAACAGGGTGTTTCAGCAGGGGAATGCCAATTGCTAACCAACATGGCCGTAGAGGGTGGGTCAATACACATCTCTATTATCTGCAGCACATCGCAGCCTGTTAGCTATAATCCAACAGCAGGAGAAGACTTTTCTCATGATAGCATAACTGATTTATTCAGTTGGTTAATTAGGAGCTGTGCTTTTGTCCTGTTTCGGTCATTTTTTGTTTCTTTCATTTGAATTACCATTTTAAAGGTAAATATAGCACGATATTGTTAAAACCTGATTGGAAGAGATCACAAAAACAACTTTCAGTGGATTCAATTCAATCCAGATTTATTTATATGGCACCAAATTGTAACACGAGCTCTCTAAGGGCACGATATTATAATGCGAAACCTAACATTTCCCCTAGAGCGAGCACTTGGTGACAGTGGAGTGGAAAAATCTCCTTTAACAGAATAAAACCTCAGACAGAACCAGGCTCAGAGTTAATGTCTGCCTGCCTCGACCAGCTGGGATGATGGGATAAGAGAGAGAGAGAGAGAGAGAGAGAGGAAAGAAGCAGGGAGCAACAATAATCACTGAGCAGGTGGTTGAGGCCTGAAACGGCATCTATCTATCTATCTATCTATCTATCTATCTATCTATCTATCTATCTATCTATCTATCTATCTATCTATCTATCTATCTATCTATCTATCTATACACTGCTTTGACCCTATATGACAAAAAAAAAAGCTAAAATCTCAAACCAGGAAGGGCCATGCTTCTGCAGATTTTAATGAAGCCTCAGAATCACGTAATTGCAAAACCCAACTAGTGTGATTGCGGTCCTTGCTGATGAACTCTCCCTTTTCTATGTCACATGTATCCGACTCAGCTGTGATTTCCAAACACACTGATGCTACTCCGTCTATGAGATATTTCAAGCACTGACGAGAAAGCCCGTGTCTTAGGTGATAATTATGTCAGCTCCCAGACCAAATGATGTATTATTTATTTTGCTGTAACTCACTGCTCCCTCTCAGTCTAACTGACTGAGATGTGTGCCCCAGGAGTGGTCATTAATCTGATATCTGGCTGGCCTGGGCGCAGCCCCTATGATCCTGACCCAATCTCAGATCCTAATCCAAGGAGGAAGAGGGCTGCGGGCCAGGATTTGGAGGCCCTGGCTATCTCCCTCTATATAATTGATAGGTTTTAGGCGATTATACGCTTCACATGATTACGATCTATAACGATGTATTGATTGGACTGTACTGGGATCCAACCGGGCTGGTTTTCATGCCAGAGACACTTACACCTCCTCTCCATCGCCCGCTATCTGGCTGCTGTACATTTTAGTTTGGAGCTATTTTGGACTTTGAAATTCAGATGACTGACACACACACACACACACACACACACACACACACACGCACACGCACACGCACACGAGAGGTTATTTTCTTAAAAGAGTCTATTGCAATACATGAGGCTGATGTTCTTTTATTTTCTGTGGTGTTTGGTGAGTGGTCTGTACTTATATAGTGATTTTTATTTTGTTTTATTTTTTTACAAAGTGCTTTACAATGTGTTTCTCAGTCATGCATCCACACACACATGCTTGCATTGTGCATGGCTATCTGCTATCGGGAGCAACGTGGAGTTCAAGGACATTTTAGCATGTGGAGGGGATGAACATTAAACCACCAATCTTGTGATTCACAGACAACCTGCTTTACAACCTGAGCCGTGTTTTTAGGTAAGTGCTCAGTGTCTTTCAGCTCTGACAATGATGGAAGTTAGTTTGTGAAACAGGCTGAAAGAGGAGACGTGTTGTGCTTCAAGGTAAATTGACATTATTTACATTTCTTTTCTTTTTTTTTTTTGTCCAGACTACAGTGAAGGGTTATTTTAGAAAGCTAAATTGTATAGAAAAATCTGGAGTAGCACCAACCAGTGAAATCTGATAAATCCCACACACTGACCATGTAATGTAATGAAGCCAGTAAAATGTGCAGCCTACTTCTAAACACCTTCCAATGATAAACCCAACGGTTTGCAATGAAAGCTTTGCTCCTTCTGGGCCTCGGCCTTTTTCCCCCACAGCACTTATCATGCATTTAGTTTGATGGTGCAGCTACGAACCATTCTCACTAATACTGACACACTGGTGTCAAGAAAACATTTAAGATTCTGTCCATCTCTTACTACTTTGAAATAGCGTCACTGAAACTTAACCTTCACTTGATTGTTTTTTTTGTAATCCTTAAACATACTATTAATTCTGTGATGAAACTTAAGATCATCAGCTACACTTTTCAACCACATCACACGGTGCTGCTCAGTGAATGATGGAGCACGTCCACACCAAGTCAGCACAACTTGTAAACACATCTATTCTTTAGTCCTCAGCTCACACCAACATGAGAATAAGAAGCTTTGTGGCAGAAACGTCAAAGCAGAATCTGTGTCTCATTTTGTCAGACGATGTAGCAATTATAAAATAATGAATTCATCACCACAGTGCAGCTTAGCAGAGACTGCTGGCTAAACGTAGCATCTACACCACAGGATGAAATCACCGTTTACAAAACAAACTGTACAGGACAAGAGGTAAATTGTAAATCTGGGTGCATTACAACAGAGTGATGACAGAGAGCAGGAAGAAAGTTCATGGAGGTGTGATGGTGTGGGTCCTGGCAGAGCTGATTGTGTCTGTAGCTGCCCAGTCACATTTTAAAAACAGGTTATGTGGCTGTGAAAGTTAGGGACACATTTAATCTCTGATATTGTTAATTGGTGAAGGAGGAAGATGATGAGGAAGATTGTTCTGTTCAGGTGTTTGGGGCAGATAAAGACTCTGTGAACATCAAACTCAGATCCTTGGTTGATTTTGTTTTGCTGAGATGCTATTTTGATTATATGTGTGTGTAGAAATATATATATATGTACAGCACCGTGCCCTCCATAATTATTGCCCCCCCTGGTTAAGATGTTTTAAAAGCCTTAAAATAAATTCAATTTTTATTACAGAAGTTTACTCTCACACGGAAAATTGTAGAAAAATGTAACCTTCAACTCAACTCAAATGAATTGTTGGCATAAAGGAGGTTGTACAAAGTATTAACATCAAGTGTGCTGATAATTGTGGCGCACATGGTTTGATTTTTTTTTAATGTGGGATTTTTTTCACACTGAATAAATACACTTGAATTAAAGGTTGAATTTTCCTCTTTTTTTTCATTGTGGTCCTATATTACTTTTTTATTACTTTCTTCAAAGTCAGAAGTTTCCATACATCTCCTCAGTATCTGGTAGTGTTGCCTTTAAACTGTATGACTTGGGTCAAACGTTCTGGGTTTCCATTCTTCCTGACAGAACTGGTGGAACTGGTTCAGGTTTGTTGCTCCACACGCCTTTATAGCTCTGCCCACAAATGTTCTCCAGGACTGAGATCTGGGCTTTGTGATGGTTGCTCCAAAAAGACTTTGTTGTCCTGAAGCCTCTTTGTAAGTGATCTGGTGCTATGCTGAGGGTCATTGTCCATCTGAAGACCCATTTGCACCCAAGCTTTAACTTCCTGGTTGATGTTTGGAGATGGTGCTTGAATATTTCCTCATAATGTTCTTTCCTCATGATGCCATCAATTTAGTGAAGTGGACTGGTCCCTCCTGCAGCACAACATCCCAACAATGATGGTGTCAATGGGCGGGGTGTCCTACTCTTTGGTCAGATCCCAAAGCCAGAGTTGGTTTCACCTGGTAACTAGGACTCAGTATGTAATCATTGCACCTGGTCAGAAGTAATTCCTGATGTGTATAAATAGAAATAAAACGAGGAATGTGTCTGCAAGCAAACATTGTTCCAACTTTATGGGCAGCAGAGTATAATATATTATCAAATGTATAACAGAACTGTTATTCAATATGAGCTAAAATGTCCATCTCAGCAACGTGGAGGTTTCTCTGATGTCAATGTAAGGAATCAGTCGGAAATGGTTAATTATAAGTGTTGTCTGTTCTGTGATAGCCATGCTTTCTGATCTTTATTATCAAGCTGTGTCGCCCTGGGCTCTAAAACATAAAAGCTAGCTGATAAGGAGAGGAAGCTTGAGGATCACCACAGAGCTCCAACCAAATGGTGCTGAGCATCACAGCCATCCAGCATGACTGAAATCATGAAACATCTACTCTGGGAACGGAAGGTGGAACGATGATCTGCAGACGTTAACATGCTGCTGAGACAAGGTGTCAGATTACATTGTGTTTACATTAGATCAGCAGACCTGATTATTTCTGGGTGAACCCCACTGACAAAAAAGGTCGTTTCAGTTGCACCAATGCACTTCAGCACATGCATCAGTATGTAAACACAGCAATGTTCTCTACTACTACAATTATTATGTGAACAAACCAGTCTCTCTTTAACACGTACAATAGCACATGAATCCATTCTTGGGAATTGTCATTTAGCACTGATCAGTCTGGTACTTCAAGCTCATAGGTCTACACCAATGTGGTTTTTAAGATTAGCTGCTTATCAGTCTCCAAAATGACAAAGCTGAGCGATTGAGTCACTTTATTAGGTCAAATCAAATCAAACCAGGTTTATTGTCATGTTGCTGTACATACACAGTAGTACAGGTGAGATGAGAGAGCGTTTCTTCAGGATCATTCACAGGTGGACTCTAATCGTAACCTGACCAGAATATTAACTACCTTTGAAATGCATCAAAACACATTCATTCTTGTTTCTTGTTTATTAGGATCCCCATTAGCACCAGCATAAGCATCGGCTATTCTTCCTGGTGTCCACACACATACACACAATCTCATTTATACACACAACAACAACAAACAAAACAAAACATAACAACTCGTCTCGTTAACTTTACAAAATAAGGAACAGAATCAAATTATCATTGAGTACACTATACATTAAATCATATACAGAATTATAGATCCATCATTATTCATCTGGAACGCATAATTCTTCATCATAGACACACAATCAGAATGATCTTACACAACATCTTGTCAGTCCAGTTCTTCAACCAATTGTATCCAAGAAAACAGGGCAAATTACATTCTATATTCTTTGCTCTCACAAGCACAGTGTGTGAATGTGTTTGATCAGCCTGAATGATAGCTTACAAGGTAAATATCAATTTAAACAAGCCCCCAAAAAAGCTGCACCCTTTTAAATCAAAAGTGAACAACATGAATTATACACAAATATAAAATACCACTATATGAAGGTGCAGGTGGGTAAATAAATCTCTATAATGTTAAAACATATCTGTGTTGACGTATCACAGAGCAACAGCGTCGTCTCTTCTTTCTCCTCCCAGAATCCATCTCCTTCAGCAGCAAGTTGTGCAGGAAAAAAAAAAAAGAGAGAAGGAATTAAAGAAATGCAGACAGAAGTACTTCTAGCTCATTCCAGCGTTATGGCACATTTCCATTTTTCACCTCAGTCTTAATCTCCATTGAGTGACTGTCATTCCCCTCCGGCAGTAATTAGGCATGGACTCTGGACAACAACAGATGAGCCAGTCTAGCTCGTCTTGAGAAGCAAATTACCTTTAGCTTATGGTAAGCAATATTCCGTGCCAGGCAACTTTTACTGCTGATTAGCAATTAGCCAAAACTAGCAGCCACCGAAGCGCTAATGTTTAATTTGCTCCTTTAATGATATACGGCGGTGTAGCGCAGGCAGATGGGAATGGAAGAGAGGCTTGAAAACGTATGGATTTCTACTTAATTCCTTTTCATTTATGACCTGACAGGCCCGCAGGTAGGAAAGGGAGGAAATTTCTTTGCGATTAGTAATGGCTGCTCCTCAAAGGCAGCAGGCGAATGCTAAGAAGGCACACACACACACACACACACACACAGGCGCTCACACACACATACTTAAGGTCTCATTTCTGGGTTCTTCCCGGCACATTCACGAGCTCAATTATTCACTGTGAAGTTTGAATAATAACGGCATTTTCTCTGAGAAAACAGAGTGATTACGGTGCACGTCTCCTCCTCCTGTTAGGAGAAGCATTTACTGCGAGTGTGAGCTAAACACACCTGGAGAGCTTCTACAGAGGCCCTCTGCTAAATTGATTGTGGCACACGATGATAACGTTGTCTCAGCGACGAGGCCCGTTGGCTCTCACAGAAACATGGGGGGAAATAAGGGAATGATGGGTATTAGTAAAGATCTGAATGAGATGATGAAAAGCAGTAAAGTGGAATCTCTTGGATCAGTCATCACCTCAGAACTTTGTCCAGCTCATCGTTTGGTTGTGAAGGCGACGGCAGCAGTTTAAACACGCTGTTGCTGAGCTAATGTGTGTGTGTGCTGTGTGAGGCTCTTCTGATCCTAATACCTTGTTTGCTGCAGAGACTCTGCTTGTTTGCAAACAAAAGCAAGGCGGTGTCATCGGAGGCGCCGCTAACCCTCACAGGACCGCTATAATCTGGGGTGGATTCTTGTTTAAACTAAAATGTGCCAGTGGGCTGGACTCGACAAATCAGGTGGACTGGACAAATCTCTGGTGGGCTGTGTGTGGAACAGGGGCTTGTTAAAAAGTGCAATGGGCGCTGTGGGAATAGCCCCTCTCCCTTCGGGGTTAGGGACTCCTCCTCTCTAATGAAGCTGGAGAATGAGGCTCGTTATGTGCTGCTGCTGCTGCTGCTGCTGCCTGTTATTCTCCAGGCCGCGACTTTCTCACTCTCGTCCTCGTTTTCTCTCCCACCAGCTGTAGTGCAGCAACTACAGTGTGGAACCAATCAGGCGAAGCATTTTAGGTCCTCTTTTTTTCCTTTCACACTGCTCCAGTATTATAGATGTTTCAGAGGGGGGTGATTTAGAGAGGATGTGGCCCCGCAGAAGTTGAGACAAATGGAGGCAGTCAGGGCTGCTGGTGAACATCCACACTTTGGACAGCTGTAGTGCTTAGATGGTGATGATAACAATAAGACAGGTCTAGTGGGTCATTAGAGCTCTAACAGTGACAATCACTCACACACTAGCCTCAGACTTGTTGGAGGATTCTTTACAGCAGTGGATCTCCAACATGGAAACACTGCCTGGTGCAAGTTTTGCTTCACTATACAGTCTACTGACATATTTTATACTGAAGCTCTTTTTACACCATGGAGACAGAGAGTATGCTTTCTATGAAAGAAAGAATGTGAATAACATCAGGTACCCAGACGAAACAAAAACAGATTTTTTTACTGTTAAACTACGAGTGTATCTACAAATATGTGTAGTGTGTGGAAACATGATGGATGATTCTCTGTAGAGATGAACCTACAGAGAATGAGTGGCTGAACTGGCTGTGGCTATCCAAACCACAGCTCTGCTGTTTTACTTCAAGGTCATAGCATTGTTTTTCCACATCATTAGCAGTTGTTTGCAGAGACAGACGCAGACAGAAACTAGCTGCTGAAGAATTATCAGTCGTTCACCAGCAGCCATATTAACTGAAAGGATAATAATGTGGTAGCTTTAGCACATTTAACTTTGTTGTTTTGATTTATCAGTGTTTTTGTGTTATCAAAAGGAAAGAAAAATAACTTTAAAATATTGTTCTTATTACGTTTCATAGTCTAAAATGTCAATTTGTGTTGATATAATCATTAAACAACATCATCATTAGTAATATTAATTTTATTTTAAAACACCACCACCAACAAAAAACACCTCCATTATAAAGTAGACACAGACTAAATACTGTATACTGTGTACAAGTGTGACAAGTGAGGAGTGGACCAGACTGAGAACCCAACGACACGATGCACACCTATACAATGGTGACTTGTCAAACACAAGATAGCCACATCCTAACAGATACCCTTCTTCTTCATTTTACTCTAAATAGGACCATCCATCCATCCATTATCTACACATCTTAATCCTCACTAGGGTCATGGGGGGCTGGAGTCTATCCCAGCTGACTCAGGGTGAAGGCAGGTTCACCTGGACAGGTAACCAGTCTATCACAGGGCTACACTTAGAGACAGACAACCAAGCACACTCACATTCACACCTATGGACAATTTAGAATCACCAATTAACCTCAACATGTTTTTGGACTGTGGGAGGAAGCCGGAGAACCCGGAGAGAACCCACGCTGCACGGGGAGAACATGGAGACTCCACGCAGATGCGAACCTGCGACCTTCTTGCTGCGAGACAACCAACTGCGCCACCTTGCAGCCCTATCATAAACATGACTTATGTAAATTGTACACATTCAACTATTGTCACACATACACACACTGCATGAGCTGTAGTGTGTGTGAACACCTGTAACGCTGCATGAATGCGTCCCAGTCTTCAGTTCCAAATGGCCTTCATGTGGTCGGAGGTGTGTGACGGTGCATGGTGAAGGCTCAGTGGCAAACAGAAACACGGCTGCTGACATTTACAGCTGAAGAATATAAACCCAACTGTAAATTTCACATGAGTAGAGGAGCGTAGCTGTCCTCCCTGACCGTGTGCTACAATCCCAGGTTATTTGACTTTATGTTTTATTCCCATGCACACCGCCGAGGTACGGCTGTTGTGTATGTTGCTGTTATGAAAGTTCAAAAGCAAGGTAGATTTCTTTTTCTCTTCCCCATTTCAAAGTCCACAAACTCAACTTTTCTCCAACCTGTGAGCGGGTTTGCCCAGACTCTGGGGAGACGTAGCATCGAGGAGGAACAGGGAACTCTCACTCATCTCCTCACACAAAAACACAGAAAAAGACTGACAGGTAACTGGTTCAAAGCTCCCTCTCCTCTCTCCCTTTCCTCTGGTGTAGAATTTCAATGCTTCATTTTTTTTTTTTTTTTTTTTTACCCCCTCAAAGACTGTTTTTTCAATGAATATTTGTCAGGCCCTCAAAGCTAGCCACTACTCATTGATGAATTAGGATGAAAATCAAAACTCCAGCAACAATGTGTCCCAAGAATTGCACAGCCAACATCAGGCACGTCTTTGTTCTGTCTTTAGAAAACATGCAAAATATGAACTTGCTGCACACGAGGGAATTACACGCACTTTGCAAAACAAGATTAGATTCTCCAGGCCAGGTGTATGTAACATACACGTATATGCAGGTTGTGGAGTGGAAATATGGATGTACATACGTAGACATTGTAATGCCTTATAAATAATCCCCTACAGAATACAACAGTAAAGCTTGCATGATGAGACTGCTGCTGTGAAAAAGTATTCACCCCCCCTACAATTATCTTCTGTTTTTGCATGTTTGTCACATTTACATGTTTCACATCATCAATCTAATTTTAATATAAGACAGAGATAACACAAAATGCATTTATTAAATGGCAATTTTATTTGTTGAAGGAAAAATGCTACCTTGCCCAAGGTGAAAAAGTAATTGCCCCCTCAGCAACCAATCTACAAAATAACCAATTCATTTGGCAAATGGATTCAATTTCACCAGCCACACCCACATATGATTTCTGCCAGGCTTGTTGAATCTAAACTCGTCTTAAATGCAACATGGTGGCACGTTGTGATGAAGCTAAAGGGTCTGAAAAAGCAGCACATGATGCCACGCTCTGAAGAGATTCAACAACACATTGAATCAACAAAGACAGAAACAAAGTAATTTATATTTATCAGCCTAGAAAGGGTTACAAAGCCACTGCTAAGGCTCTGGGACTCCAGAAAACCACAGTCAGTGAACTTTCCCAAGAGTGGCCATCCATCCATCCATTATCTATACACCGCTTAATCCTCACTAGGACCCTATTCCAGCCCCAAGAGTGGCCAACCTACCAAAACTTCTCCATGAGCGTGTCGACGTCTCATCCAGGAGGTCACCAAAGAACCCAGGTGAACATTAAAAGAATTGCAGACCTTGCTTCAGTGTACATGATGCCACAGTAAGGTAGACACGAGGCAACCATGGGAGTTTTGCCTTACTTTAAAAGGGGAGTTCATGCTGGACACCATCTAATTTGGCTGAATTACAACTATTGTGCAGAGAAGAGTGGAACAACTTCCTCCATGGTGATGTAAAAGACTGATCACAAGCCATCACAAACATTTAACTGCAGTTGTTGCTGCCAAGGGTCCAACCAGTTGTTAGGTTTAGAGGGGAATTACTTTTTCTCTAAATCTTCAATAAATCATCATTTAAAAACTGCATTTTGTGCTTTGTGTCGGATATATGCAAATATAGAAGCATCATGGAGGGGACCAATACTATTTCACAGCACTGTATAAGACAGACTTTTAAAAAATCAACTGTAGCATAAAGGGTAATTCAAAAAAATCAGGAGTCCATTTTACAATTCTACAATTTCATTTTGCAAACATTTTTATCCAAAGCGACGTAAATACAAGACAAGCAAGGATCTAGTTCAACTGTAACAGGGCACTGATTCTACAATTTTTCTACAGTTCTACAATTTCATTCAGCAGACGCTTTTATCCAAAGTGACGTACATCTGAGAGCAGATACAACACCAGCAAACACAAGCAAGGATCTAGTCAGGAGAAGACAATCTAAATAAGTGCCATAGAACAAGGTCAAGTGTGACAGGGTGTTGATGCCAACAGCAGGCTGTAGGGAGGTAAGAGGATTTCATTTATTTATTTTTGTTGTTGTTTTTTTTTTGTTTTGTTTCCAGTCTGTCAAGTGCAAAGGTGTTCAGTGAAGAGCTGGTCTTTAGTCTTCTCTTAAAAACTGAGAGGGAATCAGCAGATTGAACAGAGTTTGGTAACTCGTTCCAACACCGGGGAACCACAGAGGAGAAGAGTCCAGCTATCGACCTCTGCCCTGTTGTGGTGGTTGGATCAGGAGCCTTTGTTGGTCGAGCGTAGTGAGCGGGAGGAAGTGTAGACTCAAAGAAGAGAGTTCAGGTAGGAGGGAGCTGTTCTCATTGTAGTTTTGTGGGCAAGTGTCAGAGTTTTGATTTTGATGCAGGCAGCAACTGGAGGCCAGAGAAGTGATCTGAACAGTGGGGTGACATGTGCTGTTTTTGGCTGGTTGAAAACCAGACCTGCTGCTGCATTCTGGATCATCTGCAGTCGTCTGACTGTGCATGCTGGGAGGCCTGCCAGTAAGGAGTTGCAGTAGTCAAGAGCCTGTACCGGGAGTTGTGCTGCATGTGCAGACTTCCTGTCTGATCTTCCTGATGTTGTACAGGGCGAAACAACACGACCCAGCAACAGAGGCCACATGAGCCTTGAAGGTTAGCTGGTCATCAATCATGACACCCAAGTTTCTGGCAGATTTTGTGGGTCTGAGTTTGGTTGAATCAAGCTGGATGTTGATTTCTTGTTGTAGAGAGGGACTGGCTGGGATGACAAGGAGCTCAGTCTTAGAGAGGCTGAGTTGAAGGTGGCATTTTTTCATCCATGCTGAGATGTCTGCAAGGCATGATGAGATCCAGGCAGAGACAGTGTGGTCATCAGAGGGGACTGACAGGAAGAGCTGGGTATCATCAGCATAGCGATGGTATGAGAAACCATGGGCATGGATTATTGCACCAAGACAGGTTGTGTACATTGAGAAGAGAAGGGGACCGAGCACTGACCCTTGAGGAACCCCTGTGGACAGGTTGTGCGGTTTGGACACTTCTCCCCTCCAGGATACTCTGAAGTATCTCCCTGAGAGGTAGGCCACTAACCAGAGGAGAGCAGATCCTGAGATGCCAAGCTCAGTGAGTGTAGAGAGGAGGATGTGGTGGTTAACTGTGTCAAAGGCAGCTGACAGATCTAACAGCAGTAGAGCTGAAGACCAACAGCTCCAGCAGAACGCAGTGATTCTGTTACAGATAGGAGTGCAGTCTCAGTAGAGTGACCCCGTTTAAAACCAGAGTGATTCGGGTCGTACAGGTTGTTTTCACAGAGGGAAGTAGAGACTTGGTTAAAGACAGTATTTTTGACAGGAAGGGCAGGAGTGAAACTGGTCTGTAGGTTTCAACCAGGGTTGGGTCGACTGTAGTTTTTCTGAGTATTGGAGTGACTCGAGCTTGCTTAAATGTAGCGGGGAACACACCCGTAGTAAGTGAGGAGTTGATGATGTGTGTTACTGCAGGGTTCAGTGCTGAGGACATGGTTTGTAAGAGGTTGGATGGTATCAGGTCCACTGGACAGGTTGTAGGACGAGAGTCCAGCAGTAGCTTGGAGACTTATTCCTTCCTTCCTTCCTGCTTACACCCATTGATGTCAATAGTAGACTGTGTGGGAGGTGATAGGACATGGTTCCATTTTCATGGCTTGGCCCAATGACTTTGATAGTTAAAAATTAATTGCTGATATGTGGGAACACAGTAACATTAAAAACAAAGGAAAGACGGTGACATCACTAAAAAGAAGCCTGACAGAGTTCAGAATCCTGAACTGTGAAGCGATTGGACAGATTGGTGACAACTTTTCAAAGGTTCATGTTTTATATTTTTCCAACATTTATTTGACAGCTGTAGAGAATGAGATTTGACATAACAAAAACCTGTCTAAGTGTGGTCCCTGGTTGCACGTTTTAAATGATCAGTTGCTAGTAGTTCCACCAAAGACAGTTTTCTACATATAATACGTTTTCAAAATATAAAGTTAATGCTGAAGTGCTTGTAAATGAACATTGCAAAAAATGTATATATTTAAGGGTTTTTTATATGTCAGTGTTTTGCCAAGGTTTGTGCTAGACACATCATTTTATAGATAGAGGGTGGTCTGGGTTTAAACAACAACAACAACAACAACAACAACACATTGTTGGTAAGAAACAGTACATAAAAAATAAACTCCTGTGCTAGCTTCACCACACTGTCAGGTGACAGTACTTCTGCTTTTGGTTCCTAAAAGACATCAATAACATCAGTAATTATCAAATATTGTTTGTCAACAAAATGTAAACATAATTTTCCCCAAGCTTTGGAACAAACAGGCAGTGCTGCTGTTTTGGATGCTTTTGTTTTCCCATTCAAATAAGCTTCTCCAGCCTTTTTAGTGAGGTGATTTTGTTACTGTATTTCCTTGATTAACTTGATGAGCACTTTATTATTATTACTAGTACAAATGATTAACAAAGTGCCAAAAATATGGGCCAATTTGCAAGGGACTAGATTTTTGATTTGATTACATTTTGTTAGTGATAATCTCCAACTTTATCGATGTTATTGTACATATTTGAGCTTCTAAAGTACAGCAGAGATAATGCATCCTTAAATGTGAAGTGAGCGTGGAGCAGGGAGGTAAGATCTGGTCGTAAAATAAATTCCTTTTCGATTTCCTACAAATTCTGACCGAGTGGCGTCCATGTGAAATGATGTCCATACAGGCTGCAGATATTCTTTCTGATGGTCTTGGATTTGCAGTTACATTAAACGTACTCTCCAGAGCAACCATCACAGCTTCATCATACGTATACTTTTCTGCCCAAACGTCATGGTTAACCAGGCATCTAACCTCCCCTCCCCTCTGTTGAGTCCCCTCAGAGCTGTGATGGACTTCAGGGTCACCACAGTGGGCGAGCTTGGTTATCAGCCCCTGACAGCCCCGTGGCCACACCAACATGGACTCTGGCTAAGGGTCCTCAGCTTTCATCTGCAGTGATAAGGAAAGGTCAGCCCACTTGTGACACCTTGCTGCCAGAGGCTGGTGAACATAACAGACCAGCAGGAGGATGCAGTGATGCTCCTCCATGTTAAGGTGGGTTTTGACAGCGGCCTGTCAGCTTCCATTCATTTGGCTGAAATGTAAATAATGTGCATTCTGGACAAGATGAGGGCTGTACAGTGGTTAGTACTGGTGCTTCACAGCTTGAAGATGGATGGATGAACAAAATGACTAAATTCATTCTTCTTCAGCTACATTCGTTTCCTGAATTCACATGATAAAACATTGGCTCAGTGCTGACAAACTAACATTTACTGAATGACAATCCCTACATCTAATTTATATACGTGTTTGTTGGATTAGGTTTCAAATAATGTGTACGAGCAACACAGCTGGCTGAACATTACAGTAAGTAATTCTTACCATGTTTTGTACTACAGTATATTCACACTGGAGAAAAAAAACTACCATGTGATATAACTGAACCCTTGCTGTCCAAAGTTTTCTCTAAGTTTGTAATAGGTGCCCTAGAAATGGGGGGCAAAATAAAGGAACAACCTAAATCTTTGACCCCTGCTGAAGTGTCCCCTTTGAGGAGTCACTGCATATCGATATATAGTTGTTCATCCAGTGAGGAAACACTTCTTTCCTGAACGGAGAAATCTTGTCCAGGATGACAATGCTTTCATCCAAAAGGCATGATGGCTGAACGGTTTGACGAAAACGATGTGAATCATTTGCTTCACGGTCACCACATCCCAACCTGGTAGAACACCTGTGATTGACACTAAGATCTGAAGACTCATTGCCCAGTACATTAGAACTGTTCTTGTGGCACATGATGGCCACCACCTTACTGGGGCACTTGATGTTGGATTTTCCTCTAATTTGTCTCCCATCTGTATCTACCAGTTGTTCCTATCATTTTAGTTTGTGCACCCTTAAAACAAATCACAGGGTGCTTTTTGATAAAAACCTTGCACCAGTTTTGCTTTGCGAGTTTATATTTCTTTCCCACCATTTAAGTTGGGTTTTGTAACTTCAAACTTCCCAAAGCTTGAACTTGTAAGATACTACAAACAGGTTCTAGGTGCCTTGTTCTGAATGTTTTTGCTATACGCAACTGAAATTGTAAACTGTGACTCAGATACTGTGACATGCACCACCATTTTTCTGAATTGCAAGTTCATATACTTGCCTCAAAAATGTCCATGGCTACACCTTAAATCTCAGCTTCTTAGCTTCTTGTAGTCGAAAACCTATTAGAAAGGTAATTAGCATGAAGTCATCTGGTCCTCGAGCTGACAAACGTGATGGTAGGTCTCGAGGCTACAGGCAGTATGTCATGAAACGACTAAGGTGTTTTGAGCATTTAAACTAAGAGTTTTTATTTTTCATTTCTTTGTAACCATCTACATATGTTTTGAAGATTGCTTTGCTGTCTTGCTGCTTGCTAAGTACAACCACATGCACTGGGGTTAGACGATAGGCCGTGCTGTCTGCACAGCTAAGCTACAAAGCTAGGAGCTTGTATCCATTCATCATGGTACAAGCGTGTGCTACTTTAAATAGACAGGCCTATTCCTGTAATTCCTCGCTGTGTTTGAGGTGGGATCCAGTAAGTAAGCTGTGGGGGATCATTAGTCATTAATCAGATGGTGCTTTGCAACATGGAAACATTAATATGAGCAAAATGTCTCTGCTAATAATCCAGCCAAAGAGCTTTATGGATACGATCAGAACACAGTCAATAACTGGCCAAACTCCGAACCGCACTCTTCTTCTCCCAGGTCAGCTACCGGCATCGACACACACAAACCAATATTTCTTCCCATCCTACCCGCTCCTCCCCCACTCACTGTGTTATTCCTGATTAACCGTAAACGAGCAAATATTTTCCCAGTGTTCGCCAGGTTAGATCCCCATTTAATTAAACTGGCTCATTATGTCGCTCTCTGATTAGTGGAGGAGAATCAATTATTCAATTCACAAACATGGGCCGCAGGAGCTGGAGGTGCACAACGAGCTGCTCATTTAATTCCAAGGACACTAATTAGCTACAAAGCAAGCAGTAACTTTCCTTCTCTTTTTTTCCCCTCCCCTGTCTTCTTTTCCAATTATCGCACATGCAGGACATTTAAAGTTAGCAAGTACAGGAGGAAAAATCACAGGCTGGCCTGGGGGTGCTGTTTAAAGGAGGTGTTTTGGGAGCGGGGATGGGAAAAGGGGTGTGGTGGGTCAACCTTTGCCTTATTTAGACAGATTCCCTTCAACTTAGTGAGGTCAAGACGGAGAAGCAAGCAGACGGGAGCTTATTTGCTCGTATGTAGATCATGGAGCCTAAGCATTCAGGAAACGACCCCAGAGAGTTGTGGATGTGTCGAGCCGGGCTGCTTACTTTTGTTGTGTGCAATCAAACAGTGGGCAATTATCCGAATTATTGACAGCAGATTTCTCATTTCAACTGCAAATTAAGGCTATCAATAAAGCTTTCTGATGCAAAAGTGACTAATTAACCAACGGAGTGGAGCTCTGAAGCCTTGATAAAAAATAAAAAAATAAAAAAAAACTCCAGTCGGCTGCACGTTGTGGAAACACAAGGGAACTAATTAGTTTAATTATCAAAACAGCTAATTAAAATTACACAGTTGCCTAATTAGTTCTGTGCTTCTTGCTGTCTCCTTCTCTCCCTCTTTCTTTTTTCTTAGCTGCCCTCTCACTCTTTAATTGACAGGTTGAAGTTAAATATAAAATAGGAGGGAAGAGAGTGCTGTGTGTGTGTGTGTGTGTGTGTGTGTGTGTGTGCGTGTGTGTGTGTGTGTGCGCGCATGTGTGTGCGTGTGCATGTGTGTGTGTGCAGAGGCTTTGTCTATTGAGGTGTGCTTGGAAGGAAGCAGGAGAGCACAAACAACTGCTGCTGAATATTTCCTCTTGTGGTGGAATACGAGCAGCAGACTAGATAACTGTTGTGCCTTCAGTGTGATGTCCACATTTTCTTCCCTTTAATCTCTCATCAGGATTGACGACGGGTTAGGCAGGGCAAAGCAGGGAATGGGAGGGTGACAGGCATGAGGTTAAAGCTAACGGCAGGCCTTGTGTCTCACTTTAAAGTATTCATGATATTCATATTCACTTTCGACACATATTTCAAATATACTGATGTCCTAGATACAAAATGAAATGTGCAGAAAATGGCTGATGTTTGGGTTGGACTGTCAAGTTTAAAAGATGCAACTACATGTTATTTACTCCCATACAAAAACAATCAACAATAAATTGATTTGAACCAAATATTGGGTCTTTATTGTG
The DNA here is from genome assembly GCF_000690725.1 of Stegastes partitus. NCBI lineage: Eukaryota > Metazoa > Chordata > Actinopteri > Pomacentridae > Stegastes > Stegastes partitus. Next base: position 462,916 of record NW_007577863.1, on the reverse strand, counting down.
CTCTTCTTAACCAATATTGCAAAAACAAAAACAGACTAAATAACTACGGTGGGCTGCAAGGTGGCTCAGTGGTTAGCGCTGTTGCCTCGCAGCTAGAAAGTCGTCGGTTCGCGTCCCGATAAAGACACCCGGGATCTTTCTGCGTGGAGTCTCCGTGTTCTCCCCGTGCAGCGTGGGTTCTCTCCAGGTTCTCCAGCTTCCTCCCACACAGTCCAAAAACATGTTGAAGTTAACTGGTGATTCTAAATTGTCCGTAGGATGGATGGATCACTACGGTGTTTCATGGGCTACCTAATGAATAATAGTTAAATACATTTATTTCATTACTGTACTGAAGCAAAATTTTGAGATGCTTGCAGTTTAGTATTTTGATGAGTATTTCAATTTCCTGCGAGTTCAGACTTCCAACTGCGCTTTATTCCAGAACAACACATTGTGCTTTACTCCACTTCATTTATTTGACAGGTTGCTTTAGAAGAAAATGTCACATGAAATGACACGATCAGTTTATCAAATACAATATCTGCTAAAGCTTCAATCCGTTTGGCCTGTGATCTTGTTACAATACAACGGTGATACAGCTGGTGTTGTGTCTTAAATATTGTTTTAAATATTGTTTGGAGCCCAAAGATGTAAAACTCTTAACAAAGTTAAAGAGAAATGTCTGATTTATGTCTTAATTTACCTGCTGAGCCTTTTGATGGACTCTTACCGCAGGTTGGTAGAAACTAAAATGTACATAAACTCTATGTCATCAGTAGAAATGATGTTTTTTATTGAATCATTGACATGGACTGATTGTCTCAAAAGCAAAGACAGTCAACTACTCCCACACTTAAAACCAGATATTTCTAGGTTTTATATTGTCATATTTAGGTTTGGCATTTGTTGTTGTTGTTGTTTTCTGTGATCACACCTCATGCAAGTTTTCTCTGAGAACAGAATGTAACTTAAGTCCAGCACTGCTAAAACATTTACAGTAGCATCTGCCCAGGGCTACAAGCTGGAGCCATGTCAGAGTCATCAAGAAGCTGACAGCGTTTTTCACTGGAAGAAAACCAACCCCTCGAACCAAAACTCATTAGCTGTAGGATGCAATGCAAGGAAATGTGCCATAAAATACAAAATACAGACGAGGACAAAGTGGATTCTTTCAACAGTCATCAGCATTTTTTGGAACGTCTCAACTGGGATAATATGTCATTCACCTGGCATATGGAACAACTAAGAAGGAAGTTCACATATGAGGAACAAGGAGGATTCAGCCAAAGTTAAAATATAGCAAAAGTATTCATTTCATTTTCAGCAGCGTTTCAACAAACACGCCAAACATGTACAGCATAAATAAATAATATGTTAAAGTTGCATTCAGGTGCATTCTGGGAGTGGCCTGTTGAATTCCTCCTTGACCTAAACAACAACAATATGAACAATAAATCCTTTAACAAAGCACCTAATCAAATCTTCATAATGATTTGTTGCTCAGACTTTCCCGCTGTGGTGTTTGTGGCAGAATTTAATGAATGTTTAAAATGGTCCTGTTTAAATTGGCTAAGAGCATTTAGCAGTCAATCATAATCACTCACAAGAAGCTAGGAGGTCAGGTCACGAAGAAAATTATGATTAACACAGCTTTCATCAAAAGTAATAATTGAAGGTTCTGTGTGTGTATTTCTGATCCAGCAGATTTTGTCATTTTTACAGAAGACCCAAAATAAATGTGTGAATGAACCAAAAATGCATGATTGTTTTTTGTGTATGTGTGTGAAAAACATGGTTTCAGTGATTTCATGATAGAAATTTGTTATAGGCTACAGGAAGCTTGAGACTGCCGTGATACACAAGTTGTTGTCCACTGTGAGCAAGACCTGAACAACAAGCCGGTGAGATCTGCCAGCATCCTGCCTGATCAGCCATCAGGTGCAACGTGTTCATTCCCTCCAGCAAGAGGTGCTCATCAGCTGCATGTAAATGGCCCGCTCGTGGGCAGGGCCGAGCTGAAGCCTTTACGGCCACGAGTATTTTTAGCCACACTAATCAGGGAGCTTATTATTTCTTGGGTTCACAGGAACTTTGAACTACAGACTCGCCTGGCCTAAAAGATTCATGAAGGAGCGGCCATCGGGGGACCTCCTGAAGGCTGGAGAGGTCAGAGGTTGGTGTTATTCCTATGGCAACCACAGAAAAACAAATTATATGTGTTAAGGGTGCACTGCTTGTACATTTATTGTATGTGGTTAATGTAGCGTGCTCTGGGTGTAACTGATTTATAACTGCAGGGAGACATTTTGACATGTATGAATTGGATTTCATATCTTTGCCAAATAGAAAAACGGCTTTGCAGTGTAATGTAGGCAGAGTCAAGTTTATCAGCGTTACCTGGAAAAACACGACTTCCTGTGTAATTACTAATGGACAAGGACACAAGTGATGATTTTAAAAGTAAAAGCAGGATTCTGCTGCAAACCTACGAATGTTTGATTACACTTTTTTTCCCCCCATTGAGGAACCTACATCATTTTAACTATTATCAAACTGTTCTCCATTAAATTGTTTTCAGAAGGCCTGAGCCATCTTCCTTATGCATTATTGTGGATGTACTTGCATATTTCTGGATCTTACCGGATTGTGAGCAAATATGATGGCCCTCAAAAAGAAGGCTGTTTGTAAATAAAATGCAATCTAGGTCTGGCCAGCTGGTGAGGGAAGCATGTAGATTACAAGGTGAATTGCCTGCAAAGCACTGTTCGATTTGAATTGTCAATGTGGCTCCCCCATTTGACTCATACAGAGACCGTTTTGGCTCAGATAGAGCAAAGACAGATTGCATCAGGTCCTTATCTGTTACAAGTTGCATTGCTTGCAACTGGATTCAATGGGGACCAATAATAGTGTTATTTTTTAAACATTAGGATACCTGGGTTTTCTGCACTGGTCAGCAGTGAGGTATATGAGTATGAGAAAAGCATATAAAACATGCCCAGCTTCCTTTCTCTCCCTGCTGTCCGACGCCATGAATTGGTGCATTATTCCTAACATTTTCTGACTTTCTGAAGGAAAAAGTAATTTTATCGTGTAAGGCGATGCATTTTTTTTCTGCCCTTCTGTCCCCAAGTGATGTGCATTGTTTTGGGATGAGGGAGTCCTCCTGCTGCATTGATACATCATTGCAGCCAACCGCAATCACCGTCTGTAGACTGTCAGCAGAAACCAATTTGGGCCACAAACACTCTGACCATGACATTTAAGAAAAATTAATCCCACTCTAAGCCTTCAAAGAGAATTAACGCCGTTGCAAAAAAAAAGGACTATTATCTAAAATATACAGAGAGCCGGCAGTGTGTGAGGTCTTATAGTCATACAATGCTCTTTTGTTGATCAATAGGAGTTTGACAGCGTTTGTGCTCGTCGGTTGATCCTTTTGTAACACGACTGGATGACACCAGCGGAAGCGTCTCTCTCGTGATGTCGATATGCCAAACATTTGAGTTGGATAACAGTCTTCTTGTTGAGTAAGAAGCTCTGAGTAACTACTTGGGGAGTCGTCAATCACACCGCTGACATCGCTGTTTTCTGAAAAAGTGAGATCGGGGCAGCGACAAGCCTGCGAACACCACTGGAGGTGTTGCATTGAAAAGAGAGCGTCTCAGCAGCTATGGGACGCTTTTATTAATCTAGTTACAAACCAGTCCCTTTCCTCTACATAATTCATGTGGAGCCAAAGCATTTGGATCGGAGCCATGTCTCAACCATGGTAGAAGCTGAAAGGATGGCTGTTTGCCGAGTAAGACAGCACCAGCTCCCACAGATACACTATCCTAGATTATTGGTGGGTTTGAGCGCTCAGACCATGACAGTAGGACACTCGGACGCAACCATACGTTCTATCATCATGGGCTGTGTCAGAGTTTGAAAGCTTGGCAGAGCATCACAGCTACTAAACGATATCCTCCAAAGCAAGACTTTGCTAATTCCCAACACTTTCTCTTTGCATTTTCAAATTGCAACCATGTTTTCGTTGGTATCAGAGTCAACAATGTGTGCATTTGTTTGCCGTGCTGCAAAAGACCCGTGAAACTTATTATATGTAAAGTTTCTTCACTTGTTTAAGACGCCTTCCGTGCTCTTTCTTTTTTTTTTTTTGCAGTGGAACACAATGAGCTGCGGACTCCATCTTATTTACATTTCCTTTTTCATAACCCATTCTGTTCCAGCGAGAGTGCAGAGACGGCAGCAAAGGCAGAAGTAAGGAGGGGAAACCGACAAGAAAAAGAAAGAATGCGTTTCAATGCCAAGGTGCCTGGGCTTGTTTTTAAGCAGTAAATGTGAGAAAAGAAGGTGATAATGAGGGCAGAACTTCTTTCCAAGACAGCAGCATTGTTTTAATTGTTTAGACTGGAGAAAGGAGGTAGAGGGAAAAAAAAAAAAAAGCAGAGTCTGTTTTCTCCGAGCCAATGTTAAAAAAAGAACAAACCTGGCTTTTTCCCGGCAATGTGTTGGAGTAATTATGTACAAACCCTGTAATTATGCATATCTTTTGGAAACATGTAAAAGCTGTATGGAAATGAGACTGGGCTGCTTAAACAGCATGCGTGGCGCCCCCCACGGCTGTGCATTGTTTGATATTTGAGGCAGTTTTGGCAAAGTAATGAGGAGGTTAAGACATGTTGCTGTTTTGTTGTACGCGTTTGTTCCTGGAGCTGTGTCTTTACACAAGCATGGAGGGAGTCAAGTTGCTTGAATGTGGACATTAGCTGGTGGGCAGAAAATAAAGCAGAAACACCCCTCTCTTACTCTGTATAACTGTACCATCCTCATCCCCCCCCACATCCAAAACACAATTTCCATAGCTCCTTCCCTCCACAGATCCAATCCTCTCCTTCCTCCACTCTCTGCTTCCACTCGCTCATCTCTGCGTGTGCTAGGTCCCACCCTTAATTAAGTCTGCTGGGGTTTTAAGTGTTGAATCTTGTTTAAAGCCCATCTCAGCACATTTAAAAGGACTGTGAGAGTGTGCATGGTAATCAGGACATCCATAGCCATTTGGGTAGGAGCATCAGCCACTGAGAGCCTGATTCCAGACTTGATTCCTTTGCTTTTTTTTTTTCCTGTACATATATTCTTGAGATGGAGGGAAAGAGTCTGATTATTTCCAACTGTCATACAGTATGTTTCTTTTGTAAGAACTCAAGGCACCTACTGGTCCACAAGTTAATCTTATCACAGCAAAATTCAATTACTTTTATCAAGGTTATTTCATGGGCTACATATGTAGCCTAGGTAGACCCTATTTTGCCGGCCATTGTGCGCCTTTGTGTGTGTTTCTTTGGCAATAATTGAGCTCCACTCTTACCCATAGAATGCTGTGTCCTGACAAGCAACAATGTAACAGCTCTATGAGGAACCGTTAATGGGGGCATTACTGCGGTTCACCTCAGGCCGAGCACCTGTTACGGCGTTTCTATTCTGTGCTCACACTGACATTTAAAATGGACATTTTCGGCATTGATAACAGGTTAGTCACAGGGCTGCAAGCCAGGAGTCTGATGAAGGCTATTTAAATGCTTGCAAAGTGGAGAGATTAAAATCGAATAAGTGCAGCTTTTTCCCTCCCGTTTTCTGCTTGACTTATCTGGATTCGTTCCCCCAGACCCTCGCTGCGGTGCATTCTGGGTAACTCCCTCACCCAACACACCAATTACCCCTGGATGGATTTTTTTTTTGAGGGAAGCAGGATAATTGTGTAATTATCTGGGTGAAATGGGAAGTCTAATGTGTTAAAGTGGGATTTTTTTTTTAAGCCTGTGTGGGGTTGGTAAAATGGAGACAGTGGATTCAGGGCTTGTGCCACGGGTGAAGCTTCAGCCCCCTGCTGATATCAAAATAGATAAATAAAGAGATATGGCCAAAAAGATCAACTGACATGACTGACCTGGAGGACCGAAGGCTGAGAGCTTCTGGTCGCTCACCGGACAGGACAGATGTTTGATGTTTCAGTGAAAACATGGTCATGTTATAGACAGGATGTGTTATGCTGAGATTGAAATCACAACTATGTAATTATTTATAGGGACAAAGTAATACTGTTGGTCTGGACTAAACTGACCTTAAAGACACTCTATGCAGATTTTGTTTGTGTGCATGTCTTGTTGTCTGGCACAGCGTACCAACACAAGGGGGTTCCAGGTTTAGAAATATTTTAAGAGGTCATGTGGTGAAAATCCAATTTTGTGGTGTTTTGTCTGCTTTTTGTAAAATAAAAGCTTCATATGTAGAAACTGAGGAGCCAGTAGTCATCAACCTATAAATGTATGTAGCGCTCACTGCTTCCTGCTGCTCAGGTGAGCCGTCCAGCTGCTTCATAGTCAGCCAGGTTCATTTACTCTGAGTGCTACCTGACTGGGCCATTTTGTTTTCTTGTCACCACCTTAACTCAGTTTACATCGGTCTGCTTCTCTCCTGCTCTCTGTGCTCACATATACAGCATTCAAATGCAGTCTACCTTCTACTTATCCAGTAATCCCTTCACTGGATCCCAGTAACATTCAGAATACACTTTAAAATATTGTTAATTACTTATAAGGCCCTTCATGGCCTAGCCCCCATATATATATCTCTGGATTATTAAATCCTTTCTCTGCCAGACGACCTCTCCGATCCATCGATCAAGGCCTCTTGGTTGTTCCTCGCTCCCTTTTTAAATCTAGAGGTGACCGTGCTTTTGAGGTTGTTGCTCCGAAACTCTGGAACAATCTGCCTCCTGAAATTAGATCTGCTGACTCAAAAACTGCTAAAAACCCACTTTTATAGGCTGGCCTTCCTTTAAGGTGTCGTTACGTGTTGTTATGTCTTTCCTGTCCTCTCTCTATTCTCCTTTCCTGTACTGATACTCTGTGTTGTATGTCTACATGTTTGTTTGAACTAATTTTAAATTGCATCGCATTAACTTTGTGCCATATTTTATCAAAATTGTGTTTTTATCTTTTTGGATTATGTGAAAACACTTTGTCACCCTGTGTTTAAAAAAAACACTTTATAAATAAAATAAACCTAATTAAGATGTTCTTATTAACATATTTTTCTGTTTTTGTTGTCAGACAGAATCAGAACAAGTATGAAATATTGGGTGAGATAGAGCATCATGCTCTATCAACAGACTGTGCAATATGTTACTGTATCTGTATATTGTATACTGAATGTGAATGCTGATTTGATTTGAATTTTGATTTTGATTTGATTTGATTTGATTTGGATTTTGAATGCTGTTGTTTTATTGCTGATTTTATGTTGGTGTTGTGTTGTTTTTTGGTGTAGTAATTTCCCTGAGGTCTTGTACCGAAGGGATTAATAAAATTTTATTCTAATTTTTTTTAAAATTCTAATTCTAATTCTAAATAGAGACTGACATTATGACTACGTGTTAACCAGCAGCCACTTATGGCCACTTCCAAGCACTGCACTGCACCATCATATAAATGTTACAGCCACATTGTCATCTGTCAAACTCATCACATCCNGGGGGTTCCAGGTTTAGAAATATTTTAGGAGGTCATGTGGTGAAAATCCAATTTTGGGGTGTTTTGTTTGCTTTTTGTAAAATAAAAGCTTCATACGTAGAAACTGAGGAGCCAGCAGTCATCATCCTATACATGTGTGTAGCGCTCACTGCTTCCTGCTGCTCAGGTGAGCCGTCCAGCTGCTTCATAGTCAGCCAGGTTCATTTACTCTGAGTGCTCGCTGATTGGGCCACTTTGTTTTCTTGTCACCACCTTCACTCAGTTTACATCTGTGTGCTTCTCTCCTGCTCTCTGTGCTCACATATACAGCATTCAAATGCAGTCCAGCTTCCAGTTATCCAGTAATCCCTTCACTGGCTCCCAGTAACATTCAGAATAAACTTTAAAATACTGTTAATTACTTATAGGACCCTTCATGGCCCAGCCCCCACATATATATCTGGATTATTAAATCCTTACTCTGCCAGCCGACCTCTCCGATCCATCGATCAAGGCCTCCTGGTTGTTCCTCGCTCCCTTTTTAAATCTAGTGGTGACCATGCTTTTGAGGTTGTTGCTCCGAAGCTCTGGAACAATCTGCCTCCTGAAATTAGATCTGCTGACTCAAAAACTGCTAAAAACCCACTTTTATAGGCTAGCCTTCCTTTAAGGTGTCGTTACGTGTTGTCATGTCTTTCCTGTCCTCTCTCTATTCTCCTTTCCTGTGCCTGTCCCTGTGCTGATACTCTGTGTTGTATGTATACATGTTTGTTTGAACTAATTTTAAATTGCATCACATTAACTTTGTACTATATTTTATCAAAGTTGTGTTTTTATCTTTTTGGATTATAAGAAACCCTGTGTTTTAAAAAGCACTTTATAAATTAAATAAACCTAATTAAGATGTTCTTATTAACATATTTTTCTGTTTTTGTTGTCAGACAGAATCAGAACAAGTATAAAATAGAGACTGACATGAAGCCTACATGTTAACCAGCAGCCACTTCCAAGCACTGCACTGCACCATCATATAAAT